>NW_020227677.1:38815-75007 GCF_003070985.1 Temnothorax curvispinosus
CTATTCTCCGCGCGAGAAGACGGACAGCACTCGAGGGCTCTCTTTCCCGTCGCGATGTGGAAAATCCATGGAATCTGAGAAATGCCGAGGCAACGCGTGGGTTTCTCAGAGCGCGACAATTGAATCGGTCGTCCGCGATCGTTCCGGGAAAGAGTGTTACGCCACTGGCTCGCGCGAGCCCGAACCTCCTTTCTCGCTCGAACCTTGATCTCTTCCTCTCTCGTTTCCTCGTCTCCCTCGCTCCCGTTTCCTCTCCAGACGTTCGTGTGTACGTCGAAGAGCTCTCTTCCTCCGCCCACTCCCGTTCTCGAGAGCGTCGCGTCGCCCTTTCATCCGACGTGTCGCGTACAGAAATACTATCGCTGTAAAAGTGTGTTAGAACACGTCGTATTCCATCACGGCGGGAGACACGAAAAGTTACTCCGACGGGATCTCCACCGGGAGAGAAAGAGGCAACTTTACAACTGTGCTGTAAACCGTTATGACTGTGGCCGTTTTCAAGGGCTCGCTCGTAGTCGGGGAGGCGTTATCGTTTCTCGTCGGCGATTTCTCGATCAAGAGTCGCGCTCGCCGTCTTCTTACCGTCGACGTGACCGATCATTCCATGCGACATCGCAGGGATACCGGTCCGCCTTATTCGCGGTACGGCCGCCGGTATAATAATACACCGTCCTCTCCACTCGCATCCCCTTTATCTCGCGCTCTCACGACGCGCCCGACACGCAACGCGAGCACGGCGTACAAACGACACCAGCCGCTGGCTTTCTCCAGGGAGGCAGAGACGCGAACGACAAACGCCACGATGGAATATAGGCGCGGCGGCGGCGACGGCAGCGGCGGTCGTAATATCGACTACCGTTACTTCTCGCTCTTCCGACTCCTCTTCTTCCCCGATAGAACGATCGACTATCTTTACGAGTCGCCCGACACTCCGAAGACGAAGGTTCTCTCGCGTCACTTCTCTTTCTTTTTCCGTTCATTTAAATTGTATATGTATCGGTGAAAAAAAAAAACCCCAAGTATTCTGAATTCTGACGTGTTACTGCCTGAATCAAGAATACGTGCGAGAGAGAATCGCTGCGAATCCTAAAAATCCAATGAAGTCTGAAATCCTACAAATTTAGATATCAGAAATATTTCTAATGTTACGAACGCGACAGTTCTACCACGAATTGTCGATTGACTTAATTGTAGGTACAACAGTTGTGTTTACCTTGATGGAAAGTTATTCCTTCAGGTCGCCGTATAAGGCTTCTCCGCGGACGAAGCGGGGAAGTTGTTTTGAAAAGTTTGGGAACCACTGCTACGGAAGAATTAGACTTGTAACAGGTGCTAGGTATTTAGAAACCTGCCAGACAGGCTGCATTGTCCAGACGCTGTCTGACCCGACTCGCGGAATATTTCCGTGATGATTTATCTTCGAGCTAAGATTACAACATTATGTCTCCGCGTATACGCATCCGCATTTAAAATCGCGGAGAAAATTTCCATATCGCTATCAACTTTGATTTAGCTGCCTGGTTAATTGAATTTATTATTGACCATCGCATCAGTTACAAAAATTATTCATGTTGCCATCGACGTCGCAGTATAATTAGCTTGACCGAAATGGCGAAAATGCTGCATTAACTATCATCATTATACAAGTCCCGTGCATATTAATTTTTTCTACATTTAGGGCATTTAAGATAAAATTCGCTTTAAATTTTTTGTATGCCTTATACGAGGTCTCAAAATTGGCGCGAAATGACATATATATGTCATGATTCTTTCCAAAATTTGAAATTTTTCAACTTTTTCTTAGCGAAAATGTCGATAAAGCATATCATTTTTTGTTCCCTAATCTTATTCGCTAATCTTAATAATTAATAACTTAATAAATAAAACTCTGCTAAAGTTTACTTTAAATTAGTAACTTTGAGATAAAAATTAGTTTATCAAAAAACGTCTATAACAACTTCTATAACAACTTTCATTGTCTTAGTGGCTTACAATTTGGAGTGTTATTGGAATCTCGATATTTGAAAAAAACCGGCTTTAAGGCTCCTGGGTAGTCACCGCGGCCATATTGGATCCTTACTATCGAGGCGAGGAAAACACCTAATTTTAAGTTGCGGTATTTTCCGAAATAAAAAGACATTTCAATAAAAAATCACGACAGATAGTTTCAGCACACTTCAAAAATTGATCGGATACTATCCTTTTCCTTCGACAATAAACCAACAGCCATAAAACGAAGCCTAAACATACGGAAAACAAGCCGTTTGACGACTATCGAAAGGAGTGGTGAATGTTCCTTCCGCATATATATTTCTTGCAAATCTTACCATACGGTCAATTTTACGAGTTTCACGAATACGTTAAACGTTAGAGCACAAGTACAGAGCGAATAATAAAGAAATATACCGCAACTTAAAATAGTTGTCAACATGTCACAAGACAGAATTCTCCATTGGAGAGAGTGAGAGGAGAGAGTTCTTATTTCTGCCGCGACGGTACGGCGCTACCGTCAACGCAGAGTTCTCGGCTCAGGGACCAGGAGCCTTAAATTTTCCTAGAAACTAACGCTATACGCGCTATCCGATTTCGTGAAACCTCGTGTTCTCTTCGTTCTGCAGTTCGTGCCATCGCTCGTCAGCGCGAGAGAAAAAATGCATAAGAATCGCGAACCGTCTTCGCGAAATGATAATGAGCGGCTATTCATGCGTCGTGGTACTCGCCGAGCGGAAAAATCCTGGCGGGAAACCCGACGGCGAGATACAGACGCTGCTGATGACGGTGGTGGTGTGGTGGTGTCTCTTTGTCGCGCGTTGGCGCAAGAGTATATGCAACGCGCGAATGTGTCTCCTACGGCCTTTCATTCTCGTCCGGTCTCCGCGTATCTGCATTAAAATAACGGCACCTCGACTATACGACACAGAAGCGGCACACTCGCCTAACGTGACTTCTCCGCCTTCGACCTCGAACCTACGCTACGCGGGGCCTCGCTCGTAGTCATTGGCTTCTCCTTTCTGCCTGGATTTAGACCGGGAAGGCTGTTGATAATTCGATGATTACGGAATAATCGCGCGATTATATTCCAAAATCGTTTATATTTTTCATGAGACGAATTGGAAGAGCAATTATCTTGCATCAATATTGAATTTTGCAAAATGCTCGATTATTCTTATTTGTTTCGTTCTCTATTACGATCTTCTTTCATCTCTTAGGTCTCACTATAGATCGTGTAAAGTGGGCTTTGTACAAATGTATTTATATAACATTCGAAAAACGTCAGTTTCGTTAAAAATTAGTGAACATTTCAATTGCAAATACTTGATCGATCTGAATCAATACTTTTCGATAGAACTCTTGAAAGTGAATCAATACTTTTCGATAGAAATCAATACTTTTGAAAATTATTTATATCTTTAAAAAAAATGTTAGATTTCTAATAAAGAATTTAATCTTAGCTGTTAATTTCGCAGAGATGATTAAGCTGTAATCAATGCCTTAATAAGCCTTCTAATAAAACTATTTCTGTCTACACAAAATGTATTTCCAAGAAGTGCCAATGAGTAAGGCACGTGCATTGACCGCTCGCATTTATAGGTAGATATAAATAATAAACGGTTTCGCACAGTCGGACGTTTTGTATTATCGTTGTGATTAAAACTGTAATTACAAAACACGTAATTTCGTTTGAGAAGGAAAATGAAGGAATTAAAAAGATACATAACTGCTAACGTTATATTATGCGTCGGCACGTTAATTCTTGGTTGTTATTTTATTCAAATGCGTTTAACGATCCTCGCATAAATTGCATTTGCATTTCTACGTTTACCCAAGCTGCGGTAATCAAACGATTGATAACAATTGATAACACGATATCAAGACTTCTATTTCAAGAACGCATCAGAGTACTATAATAATTCATGTCGATTTATATGAGGGATATTCCTCGTTACTAGAAACTAGGATTATCGACGTCGCAAAAACGACGTTTAATTCCAAACCTGTCAAATCGATGTTACACAGAAATAAGCGATATCAGGGACAATGCTGACCGATAAGAAAGGTCAGTCTAATATAACAACGAGAGAAAGAAAGAGAGTATCAATTAAGAAAAGATTTCTCGCGAGGAAAAGAAAGAAATAACACTATAATAAAACGAATATTTCCATTCTTCCGATCGCATTCTTCGAACTGTGTCGAATATTATCGGATCCCTGAACGAGAACGCTCGCCTAACGACAGAGCGGAACCGAGGGAACTATCGATTTTGACAGCGCAGAATGCCGAAAAATAAGCGCGAAGCGTAGAAATGGATTTAGCTCACGCATGCCGTAACTAGTCACGTCGCACACGCATCGCCACCAATCCCTCTTTCTCTCCCTCATCCCTTATTCCCTTTCCCCCTCGTGCCTTCTCTCCCCTTATTCTTGCACCTGGATCACGTTGCATTGTTCGTCCCTGCCACGGGACGGACAGAAACAGAATGGCAGAAGGCCCTGAAAAAGAAGATCCGAGACAAAAGGAGCAAGAACGAGAGGAGCGAGACCGGAGAAAGGGTCTTGGAACACAACGAGAAGGAACCGGCAGAGGTAGTAGAGAGAGGAGAGGAAAAGGAGTCCCGCGGAGGTGGACGAAGGAGGAGAGAGATGAGGGATAGGGTCGGTCGGCGGGTACGATAGGATACAGCGAGAGGGAGAGAGAGAGATGTTTTTCTTCCAAAGGGGACTTTTTGCGCTGGCTTTGCACGCTCGTCTCTCCTCGGCGAAGCGGCACGGACGCGACGCGCCGCGCACCGCCGCGCACCGCACCGTCGTAGAAATCGTCCCCGTGTACCCGCCGGGAGGTTTAGTGGGGGCAAACGAGTTGTCGGGTATCCCGCGCGAGAGTCGGCATGGTCGACGGTGGTGGGGTTTGGGGTACGCGGGTAGGGGCCGCGATAGGGATAGAGAAGAGTGGTGGACCCGTGTCTGGGACGCGAGGAAGGATGTCGGAGGGGGAGGCGGATGGTGGGGCAATTTCTCTCGGCGGGGGAGGGGAAGGGCGTCAGCTGCGTAGTGCCGGCTGGACGACGGGACGGGGGACGGGGGGACGGGTTGGGTCGCGGGGCAGGGTAGCGGGACGGGACAGGACAGGACAGGCAGGCTGGCAGGCAGGGGGGGGAGGGAAGAGAGGTTGAAACGAGGAGAGCTGAGTCATAGCGCTGTTGCCACGTTCCTCCTCGCCGGCTTCATTGGGGCGTCTCGACACGGCGGAGGCCCCGCGATAGTCGCCGCTTGTGTCAGTGTCGTCTGTCGGAGAACGTGCCCGTCCGCATTCGGAGAGACGGGTTCCCCGACTGAGTTTCAGAGAGATATGCCGAATTGCCTTCCTCTTTTTTTTTCTTTTTTCTGCCCCCGAAAAAACGATCGCGCACGTCCTCGCACCGTGGATGTCCGCTTCCGATTCGAGGCGATTCCCACGAAAGATCGTCTATTTATAGACACGTTTCGCCGAACGTTCCGGAGAACGTTTAATATTGAAGCTCTCTCACATCGGATCTCTCTCGATGTTAATCCGAGTTTTCGTCGCTGAGTCTATCGCGCGATTCTAACTTTGACGGGGCTGTCTTCCCTTCCGGGTAAGAGTTGAAATTGGGGAGAACGCGTCGGGACATCGTTTGTCAGTCTCCTTGAATCTTGGACGTTTTAAATTAAGATGTACGATCTCCAACCGTAATTGCGTGTGCCAATCTCTGTCGTGATATTATCGGGGCTGATATAACAGTCCGGTTCAAACGCGATTTGTACAACTCGTAATGAGCATTGAACTAGAATAAGAAATGTATGCGAATTACACACGTATGTGCTCTTGTAATTTCTACATACGCGGCATTGCGGCTTGTATACAATCAAATCCTTATCAGTTAGTTGACCTACTTGAGTTGGTTACATGATTGAATCATCTAGTTAATAACCATGTTATAATAATGAGGAAATGCTCTGGTAGATCATTAAGGTTACGTCCTAGCCTCGTAATGAACATTACAAAACATACAAAACTCTTGAATACTGCTTGCTTTTGCGTTTTTTAATCGTCAAAACGCATAAAATTCTATTTCTTCGGGGATTCCATTGACGTCAGTGTTTCATTGCTTCGTCAGCGCTCGGCTTTCGTTTCTTAGCGATAATTATAATATTTATTCGATGTTTTGAAAGAAAAATAGATTCGCGTGAGATTCTACGTTGCATCATCGTGCACATTATAGAATAATAAGAATCTGTCATAAAAAGAATTGAATGACGAGCGCAGCGGCGAGTAAAAAATGACCGATAAACTTCTTTCAACTTGAAACCCTTTGGGTTTCCAACGGTAAACATCTTCGTGGCAACATTGTTAGATGTTTTATGCGGTGAGAGCCAGAGCATAACCGCGAGAGAGCACGAGCGAGAGCGCGGTGGAGAGCGGAGGAACAAAAGTCCTCTCTTCTTCTTCTTCTCGTCGTCATTGCCGTCATCATCGTTGCTGTGTACGATGTGCCCACTCTGCATTGTGTTTCCTTTTTACCCGCGTTGCGCTTCGCGGAATCGCGAAACCTCGCATTGTTAACGTTAGATCGTCACACTCGCGAAAACCCGGACTTGTGCAACGCGCGTTGCCGTACAACCGCGCGTGTATATATCCCGTACGAGGGCATTTTTGAAGAGGCGCGCGGTTTTATTTACGTGAAAATGCAGAAGAGAGCCGCGGCATACGCAGTTGCCGCGGGTGTAAAAATTGATGTCAAGTCTTCCCGGAACTCGGTATATTTTTCAGTTTTTTTTTCTGACGTAAGACCAAGTTTAACACGATCTTGGAAAAAATGATATCTTGTTTTATATTGCAGCGATAAAAAATTTCCAGACCGAAACGCATTACTGCTTGCGATCTAATAGAAGTTATTTGTCAAGCTGACATCCTGAAAGGGGATTAAATATTTAAAGGAGAAAGAGTTAATAAATTTCCGACTGCGTCGAGACCGCGAAAGAAAATTAAAAACCGCTAGAAAATTCGCGTTTAAATAATTCACACGCCATTATCGTTTCAAATGATCAACCGGTATGGAGCTCTCGCAATAAATGCGATAAATGCCACGTTACTATCTTTACGGACACCTCTATAAACAGGAGGGACGCGGCGACGCATCGTCCACCCGGGTGAAATAGATCGATAATTCGTTATTTATAACGCTGACGAGTTTACGGAAGAAGACGAGTTTCTGCGTTTGTCTCGCCCCTCAGACTCTTCGTCGTGGGCCGATGTATTGATTTCCTGTACGTCTCCCGTTTGAAACGTGGAAAGACGTGTACGATCGTTCGAACCGTCACCGTCGCGATGGACGGCGCGATTAAAGCGGCTTAGTGCCCGTCGATGTAATCGCGATAATGTCCACCTGCAGCTACGTGTACGCTGATAATGCGACGCAAATACATTTAACACTTGGACCGGTGAGTCATCGACGAGACGGCGTATATAGTTCCAAAGTATATACAGAACGAAACACATGTATATCTTTTTTTTCCCCCAGTAAATATAAACGTCTTTAGGAAAAAAATGTTATTCGTAACTCGGCATTATCGGCATCCCCGATATAATCGAGCAAATTACACCTCGCAAATATTCCGAATTATCCTGGCGGAAATTTACCGTTCTCCTCGCGAGGCTGACGCATGTTTGTTCGCGTAATTAGTTTAAGCGTCGGAGGTGAAGTCGCGCGCGGTGTTTTTCCATTTACTTCGACCGCGCAGTTTTGTTTGCAGTCAGGAAAAACATTATTACGTTCGACGATCGTTCTACCGAGCTACCTCGCCGCCGTTGAAACGTCGCGCTAGAATCGCGATAGAAACTACCGTCCTCCATTGGGCGCGATCATCATTAATACGGTGGCGTTTTAAATGGCCTCGCGATCACCGAGAGAGAAGTGTCCTATCCAGTCCAGGATGGCGAGCGAGCGAGAAACTGGCGTTTTCTTGTAACATGGGAGAACACGGCGCTGACCTAGAGACTTCTTCGGTTTATGGAGACCCATGCTAATGCCGCCGCATAAAGCAGAACCCGTCGTCGCGCGTCGACCAGAAACAGGGGGAAACCCCAAGCCTGGGAGCGAGTCTGCCCCGAGTAAAATTCCTCGATGAGCATTTTGAGTGGGATAAAGGAGGGGCAGGTGAGGGGAGGATAGGGAGACCGGCGGGAGTGATACCGGTGGGGAAGGGATGCGCGATTCACGGCTCACACGGCTCGCTCGCCAGGCAAGCGGGCAAGTGAGGCAAGCAAGAAGCAAGCTGAGGAGTCGCCGTGGCACTCCGGGCGACTCCAGACTCCTTAGCTTGCTTTAGTCGCTTGCTTGCTTGCCTGGCGAGCGAGCCGTGAATCGCGCATCGCATCCCTTCTCCACCCGGTATCGCTCCCGCGCCGGTCTCTCCCGCCCCATTATCCTTCTTCCTCCCGTTTTCCCCACTGTGCCGTGCACGCACGTCCTCTCTGCCCCGCTAATCTCCCTCCCTTCGCCCGCTTTCACTCATACGACGTAGAAAAGGGGCGCTCGTTGTGTGCGAGAGATTTGTACCAAAGCGCGCCGACGAGCGTGCCTGTGTATGCGTGCCTTTTTTTATTAGGAAACGTGGGGATGGGCGCGAGGGACCGTGGCGGGGCTGGGGGAGGGGGGATGACGGTAAGAACGAGGAAGGAAAGAGAGGCAGAGCGCGGCAACGGCTCTCGTCGGGGGGCATAACGCGGTCGCGGTTCCAGTACGCCAGCCAGCGAAGAGAGAATCTCGACGAATTTTCTTTGGGTCTGATGAAAATACGCCGCATCCCCCGTGCGCGTTTTCGCCAAGATGTCCCACACGGTGGCGATAAACTATTTTGACGGAATCGTGCAGTTCGTTGCGGCGACGGGATCTTCAGCTGCGCAATTTCGTGGTCGATTTGCGCGCAATCGATATGAAAATGTTAATAATTATGCGAACAGTAAATTTCTGTTCGGTTTCCCTACATCGGAAACTGGGCACTAATCGACGAGATAAAAATTTACATATATCTCTCGCCGTTGAAGGAGATCATCGTTACGAGACGCGATAAATTTCGAAAACGTTCGAGACGCGCTTCTCGAAATGGAACGCTCAAGGTTTTTCGCAGCACCAGCATCCGAGATTCCGTTTCGAGCAACTGTGGGCATTCACTTGGTTCACTTGGTATGCTGCGCGTCGAGAACAACGCGGCAAACGAGAATTGGTTTGGTTTCGCACAAGTATAGTCTCGGGAACTCTACGGACGGTTAGCGGAGCCCGGAGAGAACACAGCACAGATCACACAGTAGAATCCGTCTCCTGCTCAGAAATGTCGCAGGTTTTTCCTACAATGGGAGAAAATGTTATAATTTCTTGAGCGCGCGGGACCGAGGCCGAGGCGCGTGATTATACGAGAGAGCGGTGGCCGCTTCACGGAGCGCGGCGCGGTCCGCCATTTCGTGCGCGCGTTCTTCCAGATGCATACGTGGCAAAGATTATACACGCGGGTTCGGCTTGCTTCTTCTCTTGCCTTCCTCCCGCCGGAGAAAGTGGCGATCGAGACTCCCAAAGATTAATTCTCGATCGCCGAGATACTCGAGTCTTCAAAAATGCGAGATTTCTTGGTCTTTTTTTCGTCTCTTTTTTTCGCCCGCTCGTCAATGATCGATTCGTCGAAACTACGGCGAAAAGTACTCGAGCATTATCGATAACAACGAACAACAACGAGGAAACGCAGAAAAAAACCCTTTTCTAGTCGATAGAACGACGAAAGGGAGGGACCACGCCCCGTGCGAGCGGTCAACACGCGAGAGGAGAAACATACGCCAGGCATCGGCGACACGCTCGCTGCCTTTTATTCGAGAGACGACTTTTCGCCTCTACGAGAGAGAAACCAAGTTCTCTCCCAGCGCTCTTCGATTCGTGTGGAGGGCCCTAGTAAAATATCCCTGCAGGTAATCCGTCCAGATCTCGGCACAAACCCTCATCTCCCTCTCGCCGTCTAAACGCGCGAAACGATCATTACGATACGACTTGTCCCGGGTGATGCGTAGGAGCTCTCTTTCTACAGTTATATCTGTGTTTTTTTCGCCCCCCTACGATGATATACGCTTATGAGACTACGCAGTTGGAAGTTATGCGACTAAATGGCAGAGAGAAGTCCTTCGGGAGAGCAGAGAGCAGATACGTGCGACTCACGCGAGATTAGACGAACGACTCCCCGGGAGAGTCCCCGAACGTCCCGGTGTTTGCGCTTGCGTGCGACGTTTCCCTCCGGCGCGGCCAATCGGCGCGCGCCTCGCCCCACCACGACGGCGACCTCTCCCCTCCCCCCTCACTTGGCGACATCGCTCCGCCGAGCGCTCGCGCTCTCTCTGCACACAGGGTGTGCCAGAAACAACTTCCCGGACTCTTTGTTTTCTTTAATTTCGTGCGAAATTCAATATCCTAAGTTCTCTACTACAGGAGCCTGAAACCTCTCACTCTCTTGCGTTATCCCTCTCCCGCTCTCTCCTTCCCTTTTGCCCTTCGTTCGAAACTTCGTCCGATTCAAAATTGCGCCGAGGCCCAGGCCGAGACGCGAAACGTGAAACGCGAAAGATATCGGCGCTTCCCAATGGGACGACGGCAGAATATAGCGCGCCGTGCAATCGGGGAATAAATCGATATTGGCGCTGCCGGACGCTACGTTTACACACGTCCTGGAAAAAAACTTTTCCCGTTCGCGATTCGACTCCGTACCGTTAAATTTCCAAGCAAAAGAGACGCAAATTTTCAAGATAAATGTTTATCAAGGAAAATAACAAACATAGAAGCCAGAGAAATCAAACTCTAACTTGTCTGACGTCATATCGCATTAAATCTTTTATGCAATACCGAATAATTTGTCCGTTGTAACTGCATCTGAGCACATCAAGATATAAATACCTATTCGCGAACATTGTGTTGCAATTTATTGTCTACATATGTTTATCATGGGATCTGACAGAACCGAGCTTTATTCGCGATTCGAAGACGTGTTTTTTTCGTAATAGCGCGGTATTTGAAGTAACCGTTGCCATTAGCTCGATGCAATCGATGAGGCACGGCACATTAAAGCCGACGTTTTCTTTGGACACCTTATATATCTATATGTCATTTCTTTCATACCGTCCCGCTCTCTCCTCTTCCCGTGTTGCCGTGAGTCGAGTCACTCGGCGAGAGCCGTCATGGTCTCTCCCCGCAAAAACATTCGCGACGATTTTTATCTGTACTGATCTGAACGTAGCGGAGGAAGACTTCGATCGAGGTCTTATTTTTCCCTTCTTTTTTTTCGTTTCTTCTGTCGTCTCTTTTTCTTCTAGACTTTGTCTCTCTCTCTTTCTCTTTCTGTCTCCCTCCCTGCTTTGGTCTTAATTTCCTGTGCTCGCATCGAGTACCGAGAGAGCTTTCTAGAGCTGCAGAGGATTACGGGGTCTCTGTGCTTCGCGCATCTTTCCTTCTCTTTCTTCGAAATCCTAAACGATCCCGGCGAGATCCCTTCGGCGCAGTTGCCGCGCATAGAAGAGCAACGTTGCCATATTCGTAGGAGCTAGCTAATGTTTGCTGACGGAGGACACACTCCGCGCGCGGGGATAGGTAGCTTCTTGAGGATATACATCCCTGTGGAGACATGAGGCCTTAATTTATATCGATTATTCTATATAACCGAATTTTCTACGCTGCTTGTGTGTGTGTGTGTGTGTGTGTGTGTGTGTTGGATGTTTGTAACATTTTAGGAAAGATGCACTCTCTGCACATAGCAGTTAAACAGTTAAATCTCCAATGTCGAAGTTAATATCAAACTAATTTCAGCAATTTTATCTAAATATCGATTTGTAAACGATGCACCATAAAAACCATGAGCGATGTTTCAAAAATAAAATTCCACACGTCCCTTCTTACGATTAGATTAAGCCAAGTCGGGAAACATCTGACGAAATCATTCTTGATTGAACTCGCGTCCTCTCTCGGCAATGGAGTTGACATTTGTTACATGAAGATTAATGATGCTTCAGGTATGGACGCGTGCAGAGCGTCAAGCTGCTGCCACGGGGCGAGGAGTTCCCTGTGGACGGAGGTTCCAGCAGTTCCCTTGGCGAGAGCAATGAGGGCGGTTCCGGTTCCAGTTCAGGCGGCGGCAGCGGGGGCGGCGGTTCCTCGACCAGCGGGGGTGCGTCAGCGACGGTGGCGTTCATGGATATCAAATCCGCAGCGAAGGCTCACGCGACTGAGCATACGCTGGACGAACGAGCCCTCACTACACAGTACTACGAGCCACAACATCTTCAACACAGGTTCCCCTCTCACGGGTAAGTTGTTTCCTCATTACGAAAAGTTCCCTTGTATGAGCCGTCACGAGCTTTAATTCTCGGGTGGTAGGGTCCAATGATCTAATGATAAAGCGCCAGACTTGATAACCGCGAGGAATCGGATTCGAGTCCACCTGATCACCGGAATTTTAGATTTCAAACTGCACCCCCCGCGCGAGAAATTAACGAGGGGACCTTGCGGAGCAACTGCTATGTGTACTACCCCTCTAAAGATACTGTGAGCTGATCACTTGCACATCCGAACTTAAAAAAGTGATTAAATGTAAAATATAGAATGCTCCATGTGCCATCTCTACACCTTCGGGTACAAAAGGGGACAGACTAAGAAGAAGAAATTAAAATAATGTAATTTAAAAGATCTTAAAAGAGTAGCATGTACTTTTTCTACTTTTCTTTTTCTTTTTTATTTTTCTCACACTGGTTCTTACATCAAAAGAAAGAGAGAAATAAGATACGAAACCCCTAAACGAAAAAAAGAAATAAGTGTCAAAAAACTTAAAACATATAGGGTCAAAAAACTTAAAACATATGGCGCTATTAAACACCAAATAAAAAAAAAATAAACTCAGGATATCTCTTGAAAAAAATGTGGGAGTTCGGAAGATGCAAGATTTATGATAGATATTACTAGGGATCAGCACGCGTACTTCTAGCAGTACTCGGGAACATGGCTTTGCCATAGTCACGTGAAATAATAAAGAGAACATCGATTTAAACACAAGACTAACTCTAGTAAGCAATGACGAATCATACAAATGTTAATTATGAAATCAGTCGTATAGAACGTTCACGACGGCTGTCTAATTTCTCTAATATTTACAAAATTGACAGCTCGTCGAATAGATTTTCGTTTGTCATTACTGATTTTCCCGCGGAATATTGATTTTCCGTACAGCTGACACTCGTTACGCATCCGACTTTTTGAAACGGAACTAGATAGCGTGAATATAACAGAGACGCAACAGACACGTGATGTTACATATCTCAACCGGAAGAAATGGTGTATTTTTGAAGAAAAAGAAAATACACATTACACGCGCTAACGACGTAATACAGTTCTTTCTATCGTTTGTTATAGATAAAAGTCCACGTGCTCTGTTGTCTAGCGGTATGATAAATCACTATGATTGTTAGCCAAGCATCAAATTAGTTTCTGATCATGATATAGATAATATATGGCAATGCCATATGCGGAAATAATATGTAATTTCAATGGTTGAGAGAACATTCCGATTTCATCTATTCTTTTTTTCCATTTAGAACGGAAAGTTCTTAGATGAGCTTTGAAACATAGATCTTAATCAACCACGCAATTTCAAATTAAATTTTTTATTGTATATGTTAGCTGTAGTACGGCAATGTATTAGCGAGAATTAATTTCGGTAAATTATACGGCCGAATTCTTTCGGCCGATATGGAAATGTTCTCGATCGTGCCTTTTCCTCCAAATTAATCTCGTCCAGGAATAGAAAGATATTCTCGGCTTCAAAGTGGCACGTACAAGTGCCGGTTTACGATGAGTCACGTCCTAAGAATTAATTAAGTCGCACGTCACAGGAAGCAGGTAAAAAGACGATATTGAAACGTCGTTATGGAAGAACGGTCATTCTATCATTTTACCAAATTTATATCTTAATTTTCATTAATGCTTTTATTTTATACTATTAATACTTAGTTTCAGAATAAAGCGAGGAATAATGTCTGAAATTCATTAGATAAGGAAGATAGGTATTGTGGATAGTTCGTCGTAAGATCATTCATTCAGCGATCTTCTATCTTCCTATTTCCACGAATAATACTATTTTTTTTACGATTCCAAGAGTAAATCGTATTATCGTAATTATTGTTCAATGCTAAGTAGTGTTATTGTTGCACGTCGACTGTAGCAAACATATATGAGGACGCATACAAATTTTTTTGCTGACACAAAACTCGGATCGTAATAATGAGCGTCGTGAATAACAAAGTATTATCGATGTTTAGCTTCGTTATCGCTCGGCTTCATCTACTGATTGTTATCCATAGTACCTTGGGCTTTTAACATAGTACATATCAGACACATGTACTCATACAACACATATTCTCTTGCTCTCTCCTTTACTATCCTTCCCCTCTGTAAGTTAATATTAGAATAATCATAACAAAACGAGATCAACCGCTCAGCAACGCGATTTCAAATATATTCGGGTGATATGACGTCTCGTGATAAATAACGAATAAATATACGTAATGTGACTAACTTTGCGTGCAGTGCTAGAGTTGGTTTCAAGTTGTTTTCGCGAACATATTGATGTTCTTAATACGATAAAATCGAACCGTTAAAATACCAGCAGTATTAATATAATTTCAGATTGTCTTGAGAGACTATCTCATTGTTTTTACAATAATCCGCATGCGCATATTTCTCTGGTCGCACAATTAACGTACGTACATTCGAATAACATAGAATGCATCCATGTGTGATTTTTTCAAGTTGAGAACCACTGGCGCGCTTATCTTGGCTTCAATATGCAGCGTAATCTCACTCCCTCTTTTTCTCTCTTGTTTTTCCCTCCCGCAAGATATGCGCCACGCATTCGCGTTCCGTGTTTCCTGACGTCATTACCTACGGCCGCGATCGCCCTCGTCTATTTACTGCGTATTTGACGAATTGCGTGTTCTACGGCTAAATAGATAGCTACGCTGCACTTTCTCCGTGGCATCAACGGCACGCGGCACATACTTGAAGTTGAGTCGTATCGCGTGTCGCCGTTCGGAAGAGTCGCGACTGCCTTTCAATCGATCGATCTCACCGTAGAGGAGGGGGTGGGATGAAGAGGGGAGAGAGAGAGAGAGAGAGAGAGAGAGAGAGAGAGAGAGAGAGAGAGAGAAGGATGTAGGTGGAGGAAGAGAGAAAGAGGAATAGCGGGGGAGAAAAAAGGAGGCAAAAAGGTCGTGCGTGCACGCTATACGCCTTGCACGCCTATATTCACGCGCGCGCGACCGAGGAGAGTATAGCGGCGTCGCATTTCCACGAAAAGTCAGGTGACCGTGACGACGTGGTCGCTGGCGATGTTGCCACGTCCACGACGGCTGCGCGGGCGCTATCGCCCGAGTATAGTAACTGTCGAAGCGTGACGACTGTTGCGGGAAGGGCGTGCGGGGGAGGGGGAAGAGAGCGTTAACTGTCAGTAGTGTAGTCAGGAATTTACGAGCCCGGTTCTACTCGTCCCGGCTCGATCCACGATCTCCTCTCTCTCTCTCTCTCTCTCTCTCTCTCTCTCACCTCCACCCTCATCTCACCTGACCGTGTATGTAACGCCGGGATTGAGATATTTATGCCGGATGATGATTTTTTTGCGCGCCAAATTGCTCGGCCGCATTTCCGCAACGTTGACCGTATTTACGGCCACCAAACTGGCACGAGATGTTATCAGTAAATGTGCATGACGATGACCTAATTTTCTATCAACACGAAATAGTTTGTTAACGATAGAAGTCCTTTTTTTTAACAAACGAATATAGAAGCAGAGCAATGCTAATGCCACAGAAAATAATACAAATGAACTTTCTTGGTTCACGATTCCGGCCCAGTTAGAATGTTACCAAAAATTTAGATGTCAGATTATCCTATTTTAGTCTTAACAAACTTGGAAACTTTATCAAAATCCATAAAGACACTCTCTTAATCAGTTCGAAGAAAAATATTGTATGTATAAAAGATCTTGCAAAAATTGCTATTAAGTAGGTATATATCCAGAATAATAAATCATTCCTTCCGTCGTTACGCAACAAAGAATCAACCACAACTATGAATTGATTGGGGGAATGTGACAATTGTAGACAATGAAAATTTTTATCCAAACGATTAGTTTCCGAAATAACACATAAAACTTCAAACTAATAGAATTAACTCACAAGCAGACACAGAGCATCTACATCATGCATATGTCTCAATTTTAAGTAAATTGTAAACTTTGACCATTAAGGGGATCCTGCAGCCGTATGATTTACCGACATTATCGTTAATCGATGGATCTTTTAATTGGCTTTACAGAATTGCAAGTTTTTGGTCTAGAATTAAAGTCCGCACAAAAATCTAGGGTGGAAAACGCGATTTTATATCAAAACCACCAAAAAATTAAAAATATTACTTATTGGGGCACATACACAGCTGTCACCTGACGACAATATTTGCTTAAAACAAAAATTCTACTGTTTATACGTACATAATGTTTATCATCCACCCTTGGGAAAACATGTAGGAATAATATCGTGTAAGTAGAAGTATAATAAGATTCAATGCGTACAAAAAAAGATCCATCTAATAATTATTTTAGTAATGCAAATACGGATGCAGGATGACAAGAAGAGCAGCAACAGTAGTTGCCGGATCTTGCGTAAGATGGCGAGCAATCGAAAAAAGGACAGATGTCATTTCGTTAGACAAAGACAGATATAGGGAAAACAAAATTAGAAAGGTTAACATTATCGACATCGAGGAAGTTCGCCAGTCACTGCAGGATCCCCTTAAGGCCATTGCACGTAACAAAGTTTTAGTTTTAATCGTAAGTCCGTAAGAACATAGACCAATCACAGTCGATTATTCTTCTCGCGCTTGAAGAATAATCGAGTGTGATTGGTCTATTTTCTTACGGCCTTACGATTACAACTAAAACATTGTTACATGCAATGGTCTTTACATTTACTCTTTTATTAAAAATTTCAGTAATTTTCCGAATTTATATTGGTGGTTAATTTTTATTTCTGTTTCCTTATTGTTATTAATTTAAATCCCTTCTCCTTTTCCTTTCTCTACAACACTTATTTTTACTGTACGTACAATGTACAATGAGAGTAAGTGTTTTGCCTTTTGACTTCAGTCAACGGTTGACAACCGGATGAACCAGTTGTTATTCAAAACCAGGTTTGTTTTTTAATTGTATCATTGTCTCGATTATATCAATCACCGCCGCTTGAAAATTATCTCAGTTTTCGATGTCTTTCCGAGATTTCAGTTTGTCAATTTCACGACCTTCGAACTTGATTTATTGAATTTTCGTCTCTTTGCCAGTTTTAGTTTTTATTTTATTTCTAGTTCGAATATTTTACAGAGCAAACTATGAATATCAGCAAAAATTTTCTGATATTTTCTCTTGAAAATTACACTATCTTTGTACGTTCAATTTTTAAGTACTCATCTTATGCTCGTCGGAGAGCTTGAGATTATTTAATTTATCTGTCACCGCGTTGCTGAAGATGGCTCAAAGTAGAGCCGAAACGCGTGCGATTTATAATTTATATTAAATTACTAATTAAAGATTACATAATATAAACTCACACTACTAACCACGTTTGACTCTCAAAGCCCACTTTTCTTTGTTACAATTCGTTGTATTATCTTTCTTTCATTAATTATAATTTAATGAAAAAATCCGTATGTTTCACTACATTTGATTACGGTTTGTTTATTATAATCTGAGGAAAAATTATTTTTAAGTCGTATAATTGTTTATTGTAATCGCTATTTCTGTAAAGTATATGATATTTTGTGAAATAATTCACTTCTTTAACACACGATCGAACAATTTTTAACAAGTTTTATCGTTGGGTACGTGTATTAACGATCTCTCGGTGATGACATTAATATTAAATGTAAAAGAGCTATTAAAATGATTAGCAAATATTACGATGCACTTCAATGTGCCAGGGGATTATTATTTTTACGTATCTCGATATACAATCGTTTGATGAGTTCCCATTATAACGGTCGATCGCTTGGTCGCGACTTTAATACGCGTTTAACGCGTATATTAGAATATCTTTTTAACAACGTTTTATCGAATAAAATTCTACCGAGATAACAGAATTCACAAGTTACACGAATCGCACGTTTTTCATTAGGTGCGTTTTCCTGCTATTCCATTCGTTAAAACAACTTTGTAAAATGTGCGAGCATTTCGATATTTTCAGTTGTTCAAATATTGTAAATTCTTTCGAGTGAAGTTGAATGTATGTATGTATACATTATCAGTGATTTCGGGATATCAAGTGTCATTTGATTATACAAAACTTCACAGCACGAAATATCGGTTTTTTGTTTTGTTTTTTAATACAATCGCAGTGACTGACGTTGTTGATGTCAGAATAATTTCAAGTGCCCAACAATTTTAAAATCTGAAGTTGGGTAATACGGAATAATTAAATCTATCTTTACACTGATGAGAATATTTAAATTTGACTTGGCTCGCTTTTTATATATTTTTGTTTATGATGTAGTTTTTAGATTAGGAGATCAGATTGAGGATTTAAATTGAATAAAGAGTCGAAGAAGCGTGATATGGATTATGGATATTATAATTGCGGCTAGGACAGAAAAAGTTTAAAGTTAGTTTGCAAGTGCAGGGGCGACAGAAACGCAAATACGTCATTGATTCTAAATATTCGTACCTCTTCGATATTCAGGACTTCCCGCTGGAATGTCTAAACGTTTCAGACTGGAATTTACTTGTTAGTGATATTATTGTTATTATTATTTGTTCACTATTCTTGCTGTCTCTCGCATGACTGATACGACATGAGTTTATCATTTGGATTTTTTGCGCGCGACTGAAGGCATATGATAATTAGTTTCTTATATTGTCGCAAAGTTCACGAACGTGGTGCAAGTTTTTTGTACCCTGCACAATAGTTATATAGAGAACGCTCGATAATAAGCATATTTATATTGTATTCTATTGAATATATTTATTTTTATTGAAAATGAGAAGCATTCTTTCTACACTTAAGATTTTTAATTCGACATATATTTTTTTATAGTATTTAAAGAGCACTACAAATCTGAGCAATTATTTAAAAGTTCTATTGAATTCTACTAGATATATTAAAAATTAACCGATAACGGTTAAATTTAACGTTATCAAACTTTTGCAATTTGTTTGCAACCTTAAAGTAAAAAAGTCAAAATTTTTTATTTTTATTTTGTCTACAAAATTATCACACTATTCATATCAAGGAAAAATTGTATCAGATTTGATGAAAAGCATCTGAAAAATGTTCTCATCAATATGAAGTTCGATTATTCGTTAACTTCGAACGATTCTTCACCAGATATATATTTTTTCAAACGTTTGGTATGTATGTACACGTACGTTATTTTTGTTTTTTAATATTTTTATCACGTATTTTTGAATACGTTTATTTATATTATACGTGCTTGTTTTTTCCGCGTTAATTACAAGTTTTGTACAAATTAATCTTGTTTTACATTTGGATTGTCATTTGTAATATGCAAATCAGTTCATATATCATATAAATTTCAAATTAGCTGTAAAGAAACAAATTATAAGATTAATTATGCAAATAAAATATGAAATAGGAAATTGTGATGTATTTCAATGATTGCGTATATATGTATAGAAAGAATGAGACGACAGATACGAAAATTTTTAACGCTACACTTAAAAAGCAACTGCGTGAAATTTGTCAGAATCGGACGAAACTGTATAGTTTGGTCCCGTGCTATTTTTTTCAAAGAAAAGTCTTCGCTATGTGCCAATCTTTTTTCATCGATAAACGAGATTAACGAACAAAACGATGACATGACGACGACGAACGATCCAGATTGAAAGTGGCTGAAGTTTATCTTATAAAAGTGAATTATCGCGCAATTCCAAAGGCAATAAATACAAGTGACGTCAGCAGTCCTAATAGAATATCAATCTAATGAGATACTCTTCTAAGAATAGAAAAGGAAAAAAGTATTTTTTTTTCTAATTAAAGCAGATCTAACTTATATAACAGTACTTTTTCACCGCGTGCCCCGTTAAATATATAAAACAGAATCTCGAGGAGGAAGTGACGAATGTATTTCGTGGCGACTCATCGACCCAAGTATTAGCCGTTCCCTGGACGATGACTAAGCCCAGTTTTTTCGTCTTTCAGAAGTTCAGAGGATCATGGATCCGGCGGCGGTAGCGGGGGAGGAGGCGGCGGAACAGGCGGCGTTTCCGGCGGCGGCAGCGGTAGCGGGAGCACCGGTGCCGGGGTCGGTGGCAGCGGCGGTGGCGGCGAGCGAGGAGACAGGGGAGGCGAGAATTTCGACTCACGTGGTTCCCACGGCAGCTTCTACGGTAGCGAGAGGAGCAACCGAGTGGTTGGCGCCGGGAGCGGCGGCGGCGTCGTCAGCGGCGGTGGCAGCGGCGGCGGCGTCGGCGGCGTCGGCGGTCATTCGGCGGATCCATCGACGGGCGATCCTGGGGGCTACATATCCCGCAGCCGTCCACCACCTGCAAGCTCTTATCACGTGACATCGAGCAGGGCGAGGGATCGGCTGTACCCGAGGACCGGCCCGTACGTCTCCGGGCCGCCGCCCCCGCCCCACTTAGACCGTCATCGTGGAAGTTTGCCGCCGTCGTCCTGGTCGGCGTACGAGCCGACGAGTTCGAGGTACGGCGGCGCACCGCCGCCACCCTCGCCCGCCACCAATGACGCTTACCAAGACGAACAAGGTAATTCGTCAGTCACTCGGACCCAATGGAAGAATTTTCATCAACGTCATTGCACGCAATGCAGCGTGATTTCTATTCGTTGCTCGCTTGAGTACCGAATTAAGATGAGAACTAAATGTCGAAGAAATGTCAAAGGTAGAATCCCCTCGGTTCCGATAAGTAAAGAATACGGAAGATTAGTTGCTGTAAACGATAAACGTTCATGACGATAAAGCTCGATTTGTATGAAGAAAAGTAACAAATATATGTTCCTTTCTTACATTTGTCCGAGTATTCAATTTTTACCAGTCTGTTCTCTTGCAGGAGGTGGTGGAGGCGGTGGTAGCGGTAGCACCGGTGCTCTGCGACAGCACAAGAAACAGCGCAGAAAATCGCGCAGTGGGAGCAGATCGCCAAGTGGTAGTAGTCGTTCCGGAAGTAGCAGCAGCAGTCGAAGCGATAGCTCGGGCGGCAGCTCTTCCGGGGGCAGCACGTCGCCCGGTAGCTCGCCGCATCGCACGAGCAACGTAGCCGTCACGGAGGATCGCAGGCCGTTGGCCATCTGCGTCAGGAATCTGCCCTCCCGCAGCAGCGATACTTCCCTCAAGGATGGCCTTTTCCACGAGTACAAGAAGCACGGCAAGGTGACGTGGGTGAAGGTCGTTGGTACAGCCAACGACAGATATGCCCTAGTCTGTTTTAAGAAACCCGAAGACGTGGAGAAAGCTCTCGAGGTTTCACAAGACAAGCATTTCTTTGGATGCAAAATTGAAGTGGCCCCTTACCAAGGATACGATGTGGAGGACAACGAGTTTAGGCCGTACGAAGCAGAACTCGATGAGTACCATCCGAAAGCAACAAGAACATTGTTCATCGGGAACCTCGAGAAGGACGTTACCGCGTCCGAGCTCAGGAAGCATTTTGAACAGTTCGGCGAAATAATAGTGAGTTGAAATTCGTTTGGAAATTGAAACAATTAATTTACCAATAAACATTGAATAAAAAGAAAAGTAAATTCATGTGAATAAAACTTCGAAATGACAAGGCCAAATGAAAATAATATCTAAACTTGATAAATATTAAGATAAATTAATTATATCTCATATTTTCTTGCAGGAAATTGATATTAAGAAACAAGGTGCTGTGTCGAGTTATGCTTTCTGTCAATATTCGGATATCGGTAGTGTTGTTAAAGCGATGAGGTCGATGGATGGTGAACATCTGGGTGCAAATCGAATTAAACTCGGATTTGGGAAGTCGATGCCCACATCCTGCGTTTGGGTTGATGGTATCGGAGGTGAGCATTTTATATATACCTTATTACATATATTTAACATCTTCAATTATATTAGTAAGATACTCTCTTTTATAAGGACACAGTTATCAAAATATAATAACGATATATTAGTAGTTTTATTTCATTAAAAGTTGCACCAGATAGTATTAAAATTTGCAAAAGCGAGATATTAAAAAAGAAAGACTCGGCACAATACTAACATTGTCTCAAATCATGGCATTAATTATATCTTTCTTTTTTTAGATTGCATGTCTGAGAAATACTTAAACATGCAGTTCCATCAATTTGGGCCCATAACTCAGGTAGTGGTAGATCGTGAGCGTGGCCAAGCTCTGGTCTTTTTTGATCAAATAAGTTGCGCTCAAACTGCCGTAAAAGAGATGCGAGGAGTAGCACTTCGTGGACGCCGTTTACAGGTCGATTTTGCCTCGAGGGAATGCCAAGAGACGTTTTACGAACATCTCGAGCGTCAAGGAAATACTAGTGAAAAGCCTTGGGACTCGAGGCCTTCGCCAGCGTCGTCATTTGACGTGACGTATGTGTACTTTTTTTATGAATTGATTTTTTTATAGCTAAAAAATATATCTATCGATAAAACATGAAATAAGAAATTGTTTAATGTGTACATTTAATAATCTTTATTCGATACAATTTCTAATTTTAGCTTTGTTAGATTATTGATAGATTTATTAACATAAGACGCATGCTTATATATATATCATATATATAAGTTTACGAGTCACAATCAAGAACTTAAAATGGGTGCATTCATGATTTGAAGGATTCCTTCTAGGCGGGAGCGTAGTAGCTTCGACTCGACAGTGACGGTGTCGAGTTCAACCAACAGATTCACTCGTTACGATACGCCCCCGCGATCGAGAACGGCGAATTACTCGCGGACTTCCGGAGGCAGTACGCCGGGCGCGAGTCCAGCCCATCCGACGGCGATGTCACGAAGTAGCAGACGATCCTATCAGGATTCTTACTACGACGCTGATTACAGTGAACCGACGTCGCGACGGTTTCGCAGCTACGACGAGTTCAGTCAAGGTAGCGGTGCAAGTCACGACGATTATCAGAGCAGTGTTCTCAGCGACGGCAAACTCAACGACGACGATTGCCCGCCACCGTCACGGCGTCACACGGTGCAAAGCGTCGTTACGAGCGTCGACCCACCTGCGCCACCGCCACCATTATTACCTCCACCTGACATTCGACACCTCCAAAAGGAACGCGTTCATTTGCTGGAGCAACTCGAGGAATGTCACAGTAGCGGCGACGAAGTCGGTTTCGTGCCGAAGAAACGCGCGAAACTCGACAGCTCATCGACAACAATACTTTGTGAAGACGAGGAGCCGGAAATCTCGTCGTTACTCGTTACCTCGCACTCTAGTAGAAAAGGCATAGACTTTAGACGCGTCAGTGATAGTAAAGTAGTGATGCATCATAGCACAAGGAGGGGTAGTTGCGAGGGCAGGGGTCCTGGACCTTGTAAACGTCGTCGGGATGCCACTAGCAGGTGAGTTACAATTTTAAAAAAGTATAGAAAAGGAGCATTTAAGAATTATCAAGACTAAAATAACATTATTTTTACAGGCATCACGAACATCACGATGGATCTCGACCAGGTACTCCTCTCGTTGACGAGCGACCGGAGAATTTGGTACCTAGCGAGCCAAGACGATTTAGAGAAAGGAGTCACGAAGGTCCATTGTCGTTGCCTTTACCAAGGTTTGCGGCACAAATGTTGAACAACAACAATAATACAAGCAGTAGTAATAACAACAATGGCAACAGCACTCGATCGAGCAGTGCTAGTCTCGCCAAAGTTGCTAGTCCGCCATGTGCCAGCTTGTCTACTGCGCCCAGTCCTCGTGCCGCTCCGCAACCACCAGCTTCGCCGCCTCCCAGACATGCCAGCTCGAGCCCAACCAGTTCCGACAGCGAGACAGCGCCGCAGTCCCCCACTCTGGAGGAGAGGATACGCTCTCTGGATGAAAAGTACGAAAAATGGTCTGGCTCGAGAGCATTAAGTGCTGCTGGCGGTGATGCACTGGCAAAGCTCGATGCCAGCGCTTCAGAAAGATTCCGATTTCGACATAAACTGCTCGATATGGATCTTCATGAGGTGCAACCTTCCGACATCGTGAAGTCGGTTCTCGCGAAAAGAAGCGTGTTCGACGAGGACTCGAAGCGATTGGAGAACTTTAGTGAAAAGTACGAACCGCGGGAATTTACTGGTGTTATTGGTGTTAGTTCTATGATCGGGAGTACCGCTGGTCTCACCACTAGTGGTAGCTGTACCAGCAAAGTTTGTCTGCAGTATCCGTTTCCTAGTCATCCGCCGGTACAGCCGACCAGCGGTACTTCGGTCAGTCAAATCGGCATTAATACGTCATTGTCCGTGAGTTTGACCGCGACGACGACCTCGATGGTCTCGTCGATGTTGAAGACCGATCCGCGGATTGTGCAACATAACTGTATACATCCAACGCCGGCGACGCCGATTACACCTGGTACTTCTATTAAGACAGTTAGTCCTGAATTACCACCATCGGTTTCTCTACCGATCGGTCTCGTTAGTGGAACGGCAGCCAATAGTGGCAACGTTAGTGGTTTAGCGTCAGCCAGTAGTCTTCTAAGCAGCAGTGGTAGCATAGGTAGTATTCACACCCTCGGAGCCTCGACACATCGAGGATTGAGCATCTCCGCGACTGCCGCGTCGCCCACGGTGACTGTGGCGTCGACCGATGCCTTCTCGACTGCAATAACAACAGCGGTACCTGTTGCGACAACCCCGTCAACGGTAGCAGCAACAACGACGATGTCCGTAACAGGCGCGATATCTTCCATGACTACTACCAGTTCGATAGCTCCACCGTCTTCCATAACATCCTCATCCAATTCTTCCTCTTCATCGTCATTATCCACATCTTCCACAGATTTGACTCGTTCTCGTTTGAGGAAGGAAACGAGCGGTAGCAGTCGAGAGAGCAGAGATTCCCGCGACGGAAAGGATAGCAGGGAGTCGAAACATAGTAAAGGAAAAGATTGTCAAAGAAGATCACGGAAGGAAGAAACCGACGTTGAAAGAAATCGCAAAGATAGAGATGAAAGAGAAAGTTCAACTGTTATGAATGACATCGGCAACACGGATAATCATAGTAGGGACTTTAAAGAAAACAAAGAATTAAGGTACGAGCGAAAAGAACGAGAGGAGAAAGAAAGGAGGGACAAAGAAGATCGTGACAGACAAGAGCGAAGGGATAAAGAAGATCGTGATCGACAAGAGAAAAAAGAAAGAGAGGAACGCGAGAGGCGTGAAAAGGATGAAGAAAGGCGAGAAAGAGAAAGACAAGACAAGGAACGACTAGAAAAAGATAGAAGAGAACGGGAAGAAAGAGAACGCGAAAGAAAAGAAAGGGAGGAGAATGAGCTTAAAGAAAAAGAGAGACGAGAGAAGGAGCGTCTCGATCGTGAGAGGAGAGAACGAGAGGAGAAGGAGCGGCAAGAACGGAGAGAACGCGAGGAGCGTGAAAGGAGAGAGCGCGAAGAACGCGAAAGAAAAGAACGGGAAATTCGTTTGGAACGTGAAAAACAGGAAAAGGAACGTCTTAAAAGGGAAAGAGAAGAACAAGAAAGAAGAGAGAAAGAAGAACGAGACAGATTAGAGCGAGAAAGGAGGAGAGAAGAGAAGGAACGTCTCGAACGAGAAAGAAAACGAGAAAGGGAAGAAAAAGAGAGACTAGAACGTGAACGGCGGAAAGAGAAGGAAGAACGAGAAAAAATGGAAAAGGAGAAACGCGAAAAAGAGGAACGGGAGAGACTTGAGAAACTTGAGAGAGAAAAACACGAAAGGGAGAAGCGACGGGAACGCGAAGATCAAGAGAGGAGGGAAAAGGAGAAGGCCGAGCGCGAGAAGAGGAGAGATCGCGAAGAAAAGGACAAAGAGAAGAGAGAACGTGACGATAATAGGCGACAGTCGACTGAAAATCATCTACATCCCTCTATAACGCAATCTCAGAGTCAGGTCGCTCCGGCACCGGTGCCGATCAAGCGCAGGTGTTCGTCGCAGGATTGTCCTACAGACGAGGATGCTAAGCGTGTGAAACTTTCGGATCATCGGCGAGACAGCAAAGATCGGTCTAGACAAAACAGGAGATCCGAAGATCGCAAGCATCGTAATGATTCGCATCGTTCTAGTCGAGAAAGTAGGGAGAGTCGCGACAGCAAGGAGAGCGGTAGTGCGACGCAAGATAGCAGGGATGGGACGCATGGCGAATCGACACGGGAAAACAACTCGAGGGACAGCGGAAGCAAAGAGAAACAGAGAAGCAAGAGGAATCGTTCGGAAAAAGAGTCGAGGGAGCGTAGCCCGAGAGTCTCGCATGAATCCGACAAAGAATTTTTGTCAAGATTGGAACTCACCAAGAGAAACGACTCGAGTCCATCGACTGAGCAATCTTCCGTGGGAACGAATCACAGAGACGCGCAACATCATCAACAGCAGCAGTCTACGGTGAATTCTCACAGCGACGTAGACGATGGTCCTCTCTCTACTCACGAAATACAAGTAGCGAGGAATCCGTCGGCCACAGATACAGACAGCGACGAGCCTAAGAAACATTCGATTTTCGATATTGTCGACGACGAACCTGCTTACATCAGCATGTACGACAAAGTGAAAGCCCGTTCGACGAAGAATATGCAAAAACTAGAAGAGGAAAAGCGTCAAGTACGTTTGAAGGATAAATTTTCGCAGCTGAAGCAAAGTCGCGCCAGGCGAGAGGAGAAGAAGCAGAGCACATCGTGGGACGGAGATTCAGTGAGCAGCAAAGCTCTGACGGAGGACGAGGCTACTTCCGAATCGGACTCGACGAGAACCAAGTCCCTCTCGAGGAAGGGCTCGCGATCTCGCATCCATTCGGACACAAGCGAGGAGGAGGAACCATTCAACAACAAGGTCCGGAAGCCTGTGAAGACGGAGAGATTCCTCGAAAGCGACGTCGATCTCGGCTTTGCCGATACTGAAGAGAAGCAAAATCCACTGGAAGCTTCGAACGTTATCGTTAACAGCGTGCACACGAATATCAAGGAGGAGCCTCGTACGTCCGACGAAGACGAGCGAGTTGCTGTTGGTTTCCGTACGAATCATCCCACGATAGTTGTGAATAATCACGAGAGAGACTCTCGAAAGAAGTCGCACAAGAAGAAACAGAAACGTCAAAAGAACAGCATTTCAAGCGAAGATAATATAAAGGTCGAACCGAATGTAGAGCATAAGAATAAAGTCGATGTCATCACGTCGAATGCAGACTGCCGACCGAATCACGGCACGGAATTGACTACTGTCACCGCCGCTACGACCATTGTCACGACAGTGTTGGAGAACGCGGAGGAAAGGATGCGGGCCGATAAGAAGCAACGTAGTAAAAAGGAGAAGAAACGCGATCGGAATGGAGAAGATAAGGCCAAAGCGAGACGAAAGAGACTCAACAGGCAAGAGGCGAGGGATTCTCAACGTATGGAAGACATCTTCGGTCCTCTTTCGGACGACGTTGACGATGGTCCATCTAACACGTTCTTCAACAGATTTGGTAACATGACGTCAGAGAACAGCGCCTATGCTTCGGACAGCGACGGTGGTCGTAGCTCACTCGACATGGACAGAGTGAGGCGAAAGACGGAAAAGAAACGGCGTCATCAGCCAGAGGACGAGAACAGCGTCGATCTGGCCGAAGCTGGGCGAGAGATCGAGGCGAAACTCTTGGGTATACCGAGCTCTCCGAAGGCCGTCCCCGCGTGCCCGGCAGAACCCAATGATCATGATGTCTTTCGATTCACCGACGATAATGACAGCGTCGAGCCGTCCACACCTTCGACAGTGCCGGAGAAAGTCAAGGAGAAGAAGAAGAAACGAAAGAAGTCCAAAGAAGAACGAGGGAGTCGAAAGGATTACCATCACCATCATCACCATCATCATCACCATCACGAGAAAAGCGGCGAATTACCTTATTTGGGTGCCGAACCTAGTCCACCAAGAGCGAGCAGTCCATTAGTATCTAAGACAGTATCACCCAGCTTGCCCACGTCTAGAGAAACTTTGTTAAGCCCTATACCTAAAGTGATTTCCAACGTATCGACCATGCCGGCGATCACTCCACCACCAGTCGTGACCGGTAGCATACAAACTCCTAAGTCGGAGAAGAAGAAAGACAAGCTCATACCTGGCTTTGGAATAGAAATAGACGAGACGATCCACGAGAACGCTGTGAAAAGTATCTCAGAGCCGGATGAAAGAGATAGCAATTGTCAATCGCGAAGCGGCAGGGAGGAGCCGGAGGTACCTGTATCAACGACACCATCGGCTCAGAGCGAGGACAAACCACGAGTTGCGATATCGCAGGAGGAAACGGAGGATGCCGTTGCCGCGTTACTCGAAGAAACGTTCGGCGCATCGACGGAGGACTTCTCTTATGAGGGCGAAGAGGAGGAAGCGGAAGCCGAAGTTGTTGGGACACCAGCTGAGGCGCCTCAAGAAGACGTCGAGGAAATGCAGCAAGCGGTCGAGAGTCTGAACGCGTCGACGGGAGAAGCCGACGCGGACCTGAAGCCGGATACGCCGCAGAGCGAGCACGATCTCCAGATTGACACGGACACGGAGGAAGATCCGAATTACGAGACTGTCGATCTCACGCAACCTCCGAAAACACCGGATATACCGTCGTTCTACAAGCCTCCGACAAAGACGTTGCCTATGACACCTGTCTTAGCTACGCCCGAAAAGCCGGTCGAAGTGCGATTACCACCCGCAGTTACGAAACCACAGAGCCCACCGACCTCCGTAATCGCTCATTCTTGGAGCTTGAACGACCATAACAAACCACGGGAAGCCGCGAAACCTCATCAATTAAAAACTAACGAGTCAGACGCTGACGTCGCCAGTCCAGAGAGAACGACGCAAGTACAAAGAGCGTCCGCGTCGTCGCCACCACCTCAGTATAAACCTATGCTGGTACCTTGCAGCGTACCGATAAGCGACGTACCGAAATCGATCTCCGTTCCAAATTCGCGACCGTCACCGATCACGGTGCAGCCTCTGTATCAAAGGCTCCCCGTGTCTCCGCAGTCTCAAATGGTACCCATGCGTCAAGCTTCTCCCAAAATGCAAAATGTCACGACGGTTTCCTGCTCGTCCTCCTCCAACACAACACCGTTGCCGCCGTTGGTCCCGTCAAGAATGCCACCTCTGGTACCGTCTCAGCCGTCACCGCGCGTCACTCAGCCGCTCTCGCCTAACGGACAATGGTCACGGAATCCTACCTTGAGTCCGCACGTGCCCAGCGTGGGGAAGAGAAAACCGTCGCCGCCACCTACTAAGATCGCGGTATGCGTGCCCATCCCTGCCCATAGACCGGAAACGCCGGTTCAGCAAATTTATTCGACCGCGGCAACTCAACAGCCTGTAATACAGCATGCTCCAGGGATGCTGGCGCCCGCACCCGGTTATCCACGCGGCGGTCTACCGCCGTTGACCCTGAACATCCCACCGCGGCCTTACATGCCGGTGCCACCGTTGGCCTCCGGTATACAGGTCAAGAGCTCGCGCGACGTCTCCCTGGGCGGCAAGTCCGTAATCGAGACGCTACTTCCCGTAAACCCGAACGAGCCACCTCAGAGACTGGACGAGCCGAAATTATCACCAGCCGTTATACCGGAGCCGACCAACAAAGCGTCCACCTCTCCTAAGGTTCCCTCGCCGAATCAACCGCCCACATACATACCCGAAACGGCGAAGATCGAGATCAACGCTAGCACATCCAGCCCGGTGTTCGGCAAGCCCGCTTACGTAACGGATAATTACACGATGTCATCTAGAACGCAGAAGCAAATCTCCGTGTCCATGACAACGGACAGCAACCTGCTGTCACCAAGACAGAAACAGGAGGTGTCGAATCTTCAACTCCTGACTACGCACGTACCTCGTTCTTCTACGCCCAGTCCTGTGATCGTGGCACACGGTCAGCCTCACCTACTTCACAAGTCCGTGCACTCTCTAGGGCCACCTGTCTCTTCTCCAAATCAGCCGTTGATAAAGACCGTGGTACCTATAGTCCCTCAACAAGCAACTCCGAACGTATCACCGCCGGTACCCAGCGACAAATGCATCAACCCGCAAACGCCCGTTGCTTGTCAGAGACAGTCGCCTGTCTCTCAAAGTCAAGTAGTCAAGTCTCACATACCTCTGGTATCTACGGTGTCACAGACGATCATAACCAGAGTGGTACCGTCCACCGTATCTTCCGTGTCGACACCACCAATGAACGAGCAAACCACGCCGGAATGTTTGGAGCCACGTATTATCCAGGGACAACAATTGGAGTTGGATGCTGAGGCGCAGATCAGCCAATCTGTCCAACCGATGCAACTTACACCGCCTATACAATCTACGCAGCCTATTGATGAGATAAAGAAGGAACCGACCGACGTCGAGCAGGAAGACACAATAGACGAAGCAGCGTATAATACAGCTGAATCCGAGAAGCTTTTGAATCCACTGTGCATAAAAGAAGAAGACGTGAAGCAGGAGAAGCAAGAAGTCATTAATACGGAGGTTGCGCCATGCATTCCTAAGGTCGAACCCGTGGATATGATCCCACCGAAGCTCGAGACGGAGACTCCTATAAAACTGGAGCCTGTGAGTGAGATTAAAGAGGAGGAGGCTGTAAAAGAAACCGATGAAGTGGAATTGGACGAAGAGCCGGTAGAGGATCCGTTGAAAGAGCCGAGCACGGATCCTCTCGCTATCGATTCCAAGGAAGATCCTACCGATAGCAAGGAGGACAGCGATTACTGGTCCGCGAAGGAGGTGAACATCGAGAGCGTCATAAAGAAAGTCGACGCTCTGTGCGACGGTGAGGGTAACGACGGCGATGACGAGGCACAACAGGGCAACGAGAGCATAAATAGCGATTCGCACGATACCAGCAAGAATGAGTCGGATTGGTTCGACACCGAGTCGACGGAGGGCGAGAGCAAGAAGAACTTCATCTCAGCCGACGATCACGACGAGAGCGTGGAAACGTGCGAAAACGAGTGCACGAGGAGTCGTCGTGGCAGAACGAAGAGCAGACGCGGTAGTCGCGGCGGGGTTACCACCAGGCGAGGTGGCAGAAACGCAGGCGCCGTATCTAACCGGCGAGGTGGTAGAAGTTCCAGGGGTAGCAAACATCACGTTGAAAAGAATAAGTTGCCAGCTGACGTTTACGAATTCCACGATGACAGCGAGGAGGACAACGCGGGTCGTCCACGACTTATTCTCACCATTAAATCTCCTGGACCGAACGTGACGGGGCCGAATGCGCAGCCGGCGACACCCGTGGCTGCGGTCAAGGAGGTGCCACCGGAGGAATTCGTCTCTCCGGCCGCGAACACGAGAAAGTCCAGAAGATTGGCGGAAAGAGACGGCAGCCGCAACACGGTCGACGACGTTATCGAGGATGTTGTCCGCGGATCACCTACGAATAAGGGACTGGCCAGTGGAAATGTGCACGCTACTAGGCGAAGCACCAGACATAACAACATTCCGCGTAGTACGGCGCAGCAACCCATGCCGCTGACGGAGCTTCGCAAGTCACCGAGGGGTAGTCGTAAAGCAGCGAGGCGAACATCGGAGAATAATGACGATAGCGGGGAGGAGAAGGTGAAAGAGGTGACAGCGACGCCGCAGGAGGCTCCGATCAAGGAAGAGCCGAAATTGGTTCAGCCGGAAAGTCCGAAAGCGGAGGAACCGGTGGCTCAAGCTGTTACGCCAGCGCCGCTGAAGACGGTATCACACGAGCCGATGACGTTAATCGATCCAGTCACGGGAATGCTGATACCGATGAGAGAATCCGAGGAGGGCCAGTACATTCCGGTGTCCACGGCGTCTGGTCAAGCGCAAGCCACCAACAGAGCGCTCAGCGAAGCTCGGAGCGGCGGATTGCCTGGCGCAAGCCCGACGAGCGAAGCTCCACGAGCAAAACCCGTTTCCGAGAGTTCTGTCTTGGTGCCAGCGGAGCCGAAGAAGGAAGTCGTTATAGAGCACGCATCTTGTCAGCCGATACCGACCCAGCAAATCCAACCGCAAACTAGCGTAATTACGAAACCGCAATCCCCAGCGATACAAGCCACCTCCACCATCACCGTTGCGCAATCCTCAACAACAGGCACGACTGTCGTGACTACCGTGACTACGACGACCGCACCGACTGCGACGATATCACAACCGATATCCACCTCACCTTCGCAGACGAAACCCACGAGCCTTAAGGCGCACGTGTTGAACGCCAGCAAGCTGGTGACATCGGCTCAACAACAGCAGGTCATCACGAAACCCGTAGCTCCGAGTCTGCCTAATCAAACGATAGTACAGAACATCGTCAAGCCACCTGCGCAAGCGATACAGGGTCTCAATCTGCAAATACCACCTGGCAGAGTAGCGTCGCCCAGCTTGAGCCCGCGTACGAAACAGGCGGCGCCGCTGACTCCGACGAACGGAAAGCAAGGTCAGCCCATGTCTCCCGTGCTCAACAATACTGGTGCGCCGCCTAATCCCAAGCAGCACCTCCTTCAAGCCGCGAAGCAACAAACGTCGACGATAGTGAATATGCCACAAAAACTGCCGCTAAACATACATCCTGCCAATGTAAACGTACCCCAACTTAGTACTCCAACATCAAGAATTCATCAGCCAGTCTCACAGCCCACCGCTTTAAAGGGTATCAACGGACAGCCTCATCCGCTCAATCCGAAGACGCACTTGCTGCAGGCTGTGGTTCCACCGATCGTGACAGTAGCGAGCTCACCCACGCAGCCGCATCTCGTCAATCCGCAGATTTCAACTGTCGTGAACAGTGTCCGATCACCGGGACCGAAAGCTCCTGTAAGCTTTTGCAATCAAGAAAATACTTGTTTACATTTTAAACTCGAAAACGTGATTGATAAGACTAATATTTGGAAATTTATTTCAGACCACCGGGCCGATGGAACCACCAAAGGTGGAAGTGCCAATGCCTGGTTGTATTATAGTGCCGACTGCGAGTCCGCAAAGTCGTAGCGTACCGATGCCGACGTACGGGGCTCCATTGGTAAGCATTGTACTTCAATCTTCTTTACTAATTTGCGTGCGTTTAAAAATCTTGCACTTGAGTGAGATGAAATAATAAAACCGATCCAGAATACGTTAAAGCGGCGTTAAACTAACTCTTGTTTGGTTTCGATTAGCATGGAAGTACGAGTGCTACTCCACCAGGGGGTCAGTATGGTCTTGTCCCCCCGCATCGTTCCCAGAGCCCTCCATTGCCTCCACCTGCCCACCATCACGTTAATACTTCACAGGTACTTTCTAATATTCTTTTAATGAAACGCTCATGCGATTCAAGAAAGATCAAACAAGCAAGGCTTTCTTACATGTTGATCATAATTTTGACAATAATTGCATGAAGTTTTAAGAAAACTCTTCTTGTATATTTATTAGTAAGTTAAAGCGTAAAAATGACATTTTGATATAAATAATCATGGAAATAATTTTATTTCAGAGTGAAGTCGTCAACCATTACGGAGAACTGGCTCGTGACCATTACTTGCATTCTCCGATGTTCCAGTATCAGTATCTACGCGCGCAACAGGAAGCGTTAACGGCTCCTCGCATAGCTTATCACATTCCAGGAACAAGATCTCCGCACTTACCTTTGGACCCGAAACTCGAGCCCGGCATAGAGGACAGTCACAGTCCTCCTCTAGAATTGAGACGTGGCACGAGGACGCCTCAGGATCGTACTACTGATAGTCCGCAAATTGCTCAAGTCTATATGATACACGGGGCAATGAGACCATTGCCACCGCCTCCACCGCAATATAACACGGGAAATAATCCATCGTTATCCGGTGCACCAGCTGGCGCTAGACCGAATTTCTATGAACCACCGCCCGCCCATTTGCACTCTCAATATCCCATGGCTGCTAGCGAGGCTCCACCTGAGATGGGTAGAGCTCCTACGCCGGATCGATGTAGGAAACATCAGGTCGTCACCCCGCCGCTTTACGCGTCTCAGGTGCCACCGCAAGCGGACTCGTTTCAGATGCTACTCCAACGTCATCCGGTTATGTGGCAAGGCTTATTAGCTCTTAAGAACGATCAGGCAGCGGTACAGATGCACTTTGTCTTTGGCAATCCCAGAGTGGCCAGAGACAGTCTGCCGTGTAACAGCGATGGCTCCACCCCGCCGTTGAGAATAGCGCAAAGGATGAGATTGGAGCAAACTCAAGTCGAAGGCGTAGCAAGAAAGATGCAAGTATGTATCGCAGTCTCTTGATACTAGAATGTCATAAATCCTAAATTTATATGTATTTAAAAAGAATTTAATTTTTATTTTGAAACTTTGTATGGATTTCTAGAAAATACTAAAAAGATCTGCATATAAATAAATTTTAAATGAGGTAAACTATTTTTTTTATATAATAATGTCATTTGATGCTCTTCAGACTGAAGATGAACACTGCATGCTGTTGGCACTACCTTGTGGCCGTGACGAAGTGGACGTACTGCAACAAAGCAAAAATCTCCAAACAGGATTTATCATGTATCTTCAACAAAAGCAAGCTGCTGGAATCGTAAACATTGCTGCACCTGGATCGCAACAGGTATAATAAAATTGTTATCCCGCAATATGCGTGATTCAGATGGAAGACCCATCAAGTTTAACAATTTTATTACACATCAGTTATTTTTATTCTCCACGTTATCCTCAGTTTTAGTCTCTTAATTATCCTCTCGGTTTTAATGACAATGCGCGAATTAAATTTTTATGTTACCAATTATCTTGGTATTTTAGGCGGCGTATGTAGTTCACATTTTCCCGTCTTGTGATTTCGCGCGTGAAACTTTGGCAAGAATTGCACCGGACCTACATCACCGAGTCGCAAAAATCGCTCACTTACTAATCGTCATCGCCACGGTTTGAGGCCGATCAGTGACCTACTGGATTATGATCTGTCCATATCTCTCGCCTTCGCGCACCGCAGGACGCTTCGCACGTGGTATGAAACCTGGAGTGTCCACCGTCTGACACGCATAGTTGTGCGAATGAGAGATGCATTCAAGAGGAAGAGCTCCTTGTCTGGAGTTGTATCAGTGACAATCAAACGGAACCCGGCGGTAAGCCGATCTTTTAGATCGTAGGCCTAAAGAGCGAGGCACGAGGTTGTGCAGTGAAGCGAGGTTAGCACCTGGTTATCATCGTGCGTGCCTCTCTTCGATGAATTTCGCGCGGGCAAGCTCGTTTCGTTCTCTTGTCTCTTTTTTCTTTCTCCTTCTTTCTCTCGGACGGCTTGTGACTCGCGTCAATCATTGACAACGTTTGTGGGATCGACCGACGTCACTCTTGGTCTTTCTGACAAGCGGGTCAGGCACAACCCCAGCCCTCAAGACAAAGACCTTCGATTCGTCACACCCGACGCCCCTCCTTACTTACGCTCGTCCTTCCCGTAGAGGGAACAATAATAATCCGTTGCTCTAGATGGACAAGTGGATTGCGAAGCATAATAACGAATAGGAGAACCTTAACGTACACTCGTCAACAATTACACATGAGTTATTTTAAGCGAGGTCTAGGCGTTAATGATAAAATTGTGTAAATTATATGAGCGAGCCACCGAGGGCATAACTACTGTGATTTTAAGTATTTAACGATAACATAATTGCGTATAAGGAAGAAGAGAGGAAGGTGACAAAAAAGTAAAAACATATAAGGGGATGCCCGACTAATGGTCCGCGCGGTATGTGATGTGTTTTTGTATAATACTGCTCTATATAAATAAACTATGTATTATATTACTGTAATTGATAGTTTGCTGCTGCCCGTTGCTGCTGCCGCCGTCGGTCGTGTCGAATTAGAAATGTAAATTACAATGTTAGACATCTAGCACAGAGAAACGAGAAAAGTTGGGCTACCCGAGTAGGATTTCCGATCTATTCGTGGATCTATCCATTTGCGAGCATAGTGTATCATAATTACC
>NW_020227678.1:0-19858 GCF_003070985.1 Temnothorax curvispinosus
TATTAAGAAACGTGACCGGCTCGACCCATCCTTTACCCCTTACAGAATATTGAAATTATTTTATACCATGTACTTTCTAATACTTATATGTATATAATTATTAACAATATATTAATAACAAATAACAAATTAATGGCGTATTCTGGTTTGAAAGGTCTTAAAAATAAATATTTTTCATACATAGGAATTTTTTATAGGGCAACAAAGAAAGCGAATAACGTTAAACTTCGCATGTTCTTTAACCACATTTTAAGAATATATTTTTATTTTTTAGTAAGAAAAATGCTCTTTTGCTTTCTCATAAAGGAAGCTGTTTTCGTAAATTTGTATATGAACATTTGATTGCGTATAAAGTCGGTTCTAATCAACCAAATTTAAAAGAATTATATATAAAATAGGGGTAGAAGAAACCAAAGAAAAGATTGTTTTTTGAGTTTTTGATGTCAATAGTGTTTTAAAACGTCGAAATATTGCATTAAAAAAAATGTCTGTATGTATGTATGTATGTGTGTATGTATGTGCCAAATTTACCGAAATTTCTATAACTCCAGATAACTCTAATCCAGATAACTCTAATCAACCAAATCTTAACGAATTATATATGAAATAGGGGTAGAAAAGACTGAAGAATATAATAGAATTAATAAAAATTGTTAATAATAAAGGCGTTACCGATTTCTGTAAAAAAAAAAAAACAATCAAGTTTATTGAAATTTCTATAACTCAAGAACTGATTAACTAAATTTTAAACAATTATATATGAAGCAGGGGTAAAAAAGACTGAAAAATATAATAGAATTAAAAAAAATTGTTAATAATAAAGGGGTTACCGATTTCTGTTAAAAACAACTGCCATGTTTACTGAAATTTTTATAACTCAAGAACTGATTAACTGAATTTTAAAGAATTATATATGAAATAAGGATAAAAAAATTGAAGAATATAATAGAATTAATAAAAATTGCTAATAATAAAGAAGTTATCGTTTTTTGTTAAAAAAAATCTACGTAATTGCTCTAATTTCCGCAAATTTTGGGATATTAATTTTTTTTTTTAATAGATAGAGTATCATTAAAGATAGGTTGATGTTGAATTTAGCAAGGTATCATTAAAAGAAGGTTCACCAACAGACAGGAGTCCCCACTTCCAATTACTCTTAATCAACAGCGCGTACCTTATGCTAATACAGCGAAATATCTTGGCATGACACTTGATGCTAAGCTTCGTTGGAAGGAGCATATCCTGATCAAGATTAAACAACTAAAGTCTATTAAAAAGAAGTTATATTGGATGATAGGGCGGCAATCCAAACTGTCTATCCATAACAAACTCATGTTATTCAAACAAATCATGAAACCGGTTTGGACTTGTGGCATACAGCTTTGGGGCTGTAGCAAAGCATCAAATATCAATAAGATACAGATCTTTCTAAACAAAGTACTGCGAGACATTGTCAATGCCCGCTGGTACATGAGAAACGCAGATATTAGAAAAGATCTCAACATTACTACTGTTGAAGAAGAAATTACCAAGGCAGCTAGGAGACATGAACTACGCCTGGCATATCACCGAAACATCGAAGCTGTACGACTACTAAACATCAGAGGACAGCTGAGACGACTTAAGAGGACTAAGCCTACCAACTTATTCCAGCGAAGAACCAACGAGTGTAGTCCGGCCACGTTACATTAAGTGGAACTGTGTCAGGTGTTTGCATGTTATCGTGAGATGACGAGCATACTGAATCTCTCAAACTCTCAAAGGAAAGTCATAAAACGGTCAAGAATGATTGGTTTGATTTTAGTATGTCTACCCAGACAACATTAAAAGAAGGTTGTTTTGACATTGACGAAGATTGGTGAAAGGGTTACTGCTTTCTGCTTATTTTATATGTGATCTGAAATCACGTTTCCTATTTTTTTTTAATAACTTAAATTTTTTATTACATATACGTCGCACGTTGCTTCGCTTTCGGCTTCATTTACTTTAAACAAGTTCGATATTTCTGATTTATCTGTTATAATGATTGTTACAATTACTTCCGTCTTCTATTGTAGACGGTTAAATGCTAAGCGCGGTACAGAAATCGCGTTAACAAGCGTTTGAAAAATTGCTCAGCAAAACAAAGAGAGTGGGATGGTTTATTTACTTTATTTATTACTTAAACTTTTTTTGGATGTATGTAAATGTGGATATACGTATAATTTTTGACCCAACATATCATATCGTACGGCTCTATCTTCTTCCTTCGACTACTAAATTTAAACTTATTTTTCAGTTAAAACACACGCAACGAGTATGACAATTAAAAATGTTGAAGTTAGTTAGATATATGGTAAAAATTAAAAATCAGTTTAGTCTATGAACCGCTCTCGTATGAAATGATATTTCTTGACTCGTACATATGTGTTCCTTTTTCTTTAAGAAAATAACATGTGTATAAATAAATATAAAAAAAAACATATAAGTAATAAAATATTAAGGAAAATTTTCTAGAAATACTTTTTTAGAAATATGAATAGCTAATGATTCTATCGTCAGATTTAAAAAAAATTGTTTTTTTTTTGTTTTTTTAGTTTTAACTTATTCGAATTTATATAAAGATACCAGTTTTCTTCTAAAAATTAACACACTTAAGAAGCACCTAATAACGAACGATAGACTTAAGTCTAGTTTAAATTTTTTTGAACTATTTGTGATTTCTTTCATTTCTGCATTTTATTGGTTTTCTAATTTTTTATGTCCATATGACGTCGATGTGTAACGCTAATGTCATCTGTTTCTTTTTAAGACAGTGTTGTTACATGTTATACGCATTATTCTACCGATTGTATGATATACGAAATATATCTTTTTGATTTATATGACTTGCTTTGATGTCGATGAAGTTATATCATTTTCCAGCAGATCAAAAATAAAAGGGAGTTCTTGTCGCATGCAGTCGAGTTTTATAGTTCCTGATACTTTTTAGTAATAGTTTTGATGATTTTACCCAAAAAACAGTCGATCGAAAAAATGATCTGCTAACTTCCCGTAGCAGATTATTTTCTAGCAGATAAAGAACAAAAGAGAGTTCTTCTTGCATACAGTCGAGTTCTATAGTTCCTGATACTTTTTAGCGATAGTTCTGGTAATTTTGCCAAAAAAATTCATTGAAAAAAATCATCATTAAAACTAACGCAAATGACGTTCACGGCAGATCTTCGAAGTCGAATGTCTTCTTAACTAGTGACTGGATCGTTTTCGATCATAGAAATTTCTTTCAGAATTCTTAGAGTTCTACTAAAAAACGGAACTCTTATCAGAACGTCTAAAACTTTTAAAACATTTTTTATGCGGACTTAGTCGAATTTTACGCGTTGCATCCTCGAAGTCGAATATTTTCTTAACTGGCCATTAAGAAGTTAATATATTATGTCTTGCTCAACATTTAGAAATTAAGTTAAAAGTATCAATATCCGGACATGTGTGTACCTATATCTGGAGACCTTTATTATTTATAAGTATAACGCGAATTAAAATCAAAGATAAAAATATATTTTTTTGTAGTTTGAAACTTTAGTTATATGGTATCCAAACGTTTATTTCTATAAATTTATATTTTTTTAAAGGTATTCAGACATAGATACGTGTCCAGGCATTGGTACTTTTACCTAGTCTTAAGTATCCGGGTATTAGTACCTTTATACCTTAATTGGATCTAAAAATTAAATAATTTCCCTCCACACGAACCGAAGTAATTAATAAAATATTTTCTTTTTTTTGTTATATGCAAAATAAAGATAAACTTTATATTCTACAAATTTAGATTTTGTATTGGACATAATGATTAAATGTCTAATACAAAATCTAAATTTGTTCGAATTATTATTAGAGAATTTGATAATTTGTATACGACAATAAAATTAAATCCATATAATTAATTGCATCTTTAAGCTTATCGGTTAAATAAGTTTTGATAAATGATAGCATTTATCTTGTGTTTTTATTAAATCTAGAATTTATTGGTACCTACAGTATATGATGATGAGTAGTTCACAAAAGAGTACTTTTTAATAAAAAGTAGATTACAGCGGATATACTGAATAGTCTGAGCTTGTGAAAATATCGTTTTGTTAATGATACTACGTAAATGTAATTTTCAGAAAAGGCAAAAAACGGCGTCAAGTACACATTTATAATATATACATTAATGATACGCGAGATTCACTTACGTGTACAAGCTAAACGTCTATTGTTTTTTATTTTGTATACATTGAGTATAATTATGTATTTTTATTTTGATATTTAAAGGCGCACATTACGTCATCGGTTGAAGTTCGGCCGAAACAGCCGTTTATTATAAGTTTTAATACGATATTGTAACACGCAATTTGACGTGAAAACGCGTGAGTTTTCGTTACCGCAGAGAGAGAGAGAGAGAGAAAAAAAGAAAAATCTCGAGAATCCCCGTGTACATGGATTTTTACGTAACATTGTAATGACTTAACGCATTTTTATTTTTCGATATTCTCTTTCTATAATTGTAAAGAGTGTACAGAGAATGATGCACGGAAAGAACGGTTTTGCTGAAGTATCAAAAAATTTAGCAAGATACGGATCTGAAAATAATTTTGTTGCATCATCAAAATAATTATGTAAAACAATCAAGCTGATTACTAAAATATCAAAATTTTTACCGCATTATTATCATACTTCAGCGACCTACTATAATTATTTTAATGGTGCAATAAAATTATTTTTAAACAGAAAACCGTTCTTTTCGTATGTGTAAATTAAGGGCGTGCACTTTCATAATGCGTGAATAAGAAACTCTGATGCAAGCCTCTGGCTTTCGTTTGCGCTTCACAAAACCGAATTTTGTACCCGTAGTATCGCAAAATTTAGCTAAATACAGATCTGAAAAAAGGAGGCCAAGACCCGCATTGGGTTGTAGCCCAACTGATGATGATGATGACAGATCTAAAAATAATTTTGTTGGTCCATCAAAATAATTATGTAGAACTTAAACTGATTGCTAAAATGTCAAAATTTTTTACAGAATCATCATATTTCAGCGACTTACTACAATTATTTTAATGGTGTAACAAAATTATTTTCAGATCTGTATATTTAGCTAAATTTTTAGATACTTCAGCAAAACCGTTCTTTCCGTGCACATATTTTTATTGGGGTCTAAATATCGCTAATATATATCACTAATGTAAAATGTACATAAAAGAAGCCAGTTGTTACCATTTGTACACACATTAATCTAATAATTTCCTCGTCTGAACGTAGTTGGAATATTATCGAATCATTAGAGAATTTTAATATCTTGAGTTCGACTGATCGAGATTCAGCGGAAAGGCAAATATATATAATATATGAGAAGCTTGAAGAAGTGCAGGATGTCTCTACTGAGATTACCCGGAAAAGGAACAGACAATATCTGAACATTTTTAATCTTTTAGGGACCTGTGTACATAATTATGTACTAAAAAAAAAAAACTAAAAAACTCAGGGACGTCTTTTAAGACTACCTTACAAATTATAACATTTTACTCCAACGGGATCGATGTGTGGCCCCTAAAGGGTTAAAGAAAGAGAAAGTTGCGACAAATGGATTAACAACGTTAATATTTATTTTAACTGGCTCAGTAGATTAGTGTGATTATGGCATTTAAAATTATCATGTGAACGTTATTTGTTACTTTATATATTCTTCTTCTTCTTATAGTGCCATACGCTTAACGTAGCGTGTAGGCGTTCACATGTTCACTGCGTAATGCGTAGTGTGCCTTCTTCTGCACGTCTAAATAAAGTGGCAGCATCTGAAATGTTGCACCAGTTCCTAATGTTGCGAAGCCATGAATGCTGCTTGCGGCCCGGACCTCTTCTCCCCTCGATCTTTCCGGTGAGAATGGTTTTGAGGAGGTCATATTTGGGTCCCCGTAATATGTGACCTAGGTATGATGTCTTCCTTTGTTTGACTAGATCTAGTAGTTGCCGGTGGGTGTTGGCCCGATGCAATACCTCTTCATTGGATGTGTGTTCTGTCCAGCTTATTCTTAAGAGCCTTCTTAGCGTCCACATTTCAAAGGCTTCTATTCTGTTGAGGGATTTGACCTTGAGTGACCAGGTTTCCACTCCGTATAGCAGCAATGGCCATATGTAGCATCTGATTACTCGTAGTCTGAGGGCCAAGGGCACTTCCTGTCTCAGGAGGTACTTATTAAATCTAGTAAAAGTACTTCTGGCCATTGCCACTCTTATTTTAACTTCTCCATCGCTGTCCCACTTGTCGTTAAGTGTGGTACCTAGATATTTGAATTTGTTTACTCTTTCAATCGGTTGACCGTCTATATAGAGGTTGTCATTTTCGTGGGACTGTCGGCCGACTATCATCAGTTTTGTCTTGCTTATGTTGATGTTGAGTCCATATTCCTTTCCTACCTTGTTGATGGCGTTCAAGGTTGTTTGTAAATCCTGAATATTTTCAGCTAGTATTGCCGTGTCGTCTGCGTATCTGAGATTGTTAATAGGGATGCCATTTACTTTTATTCCTGCTGCTTGTTCTTCGAGTGCGAGCCGAAATATTCTCTCCACATATATGTTAAATAGAAGCGGTGAGAGTATGCATCCTTGACGGACCCCTTTGGCGATTCTTATGCTGTTTGTTTGCGACCCGTTGCTCAATTTAAGTTTAGCTGTTTGGTTCCAGTATAGTCTGTGGATTAGTCGGATTTCCTTCTCGTCAATGCCTATTTCCTGCAGGATCGATAGTAATTGGTCGTGCCGTACGTTATCAAATGCCTTTTGATAATCAATGAAGCATATAAATACATCTTTTCGTTGATCATAGCATTTTTGTACAAGTAGTTGCATACAATATAAAGCTTCCCTTGTGCCTAAACCATTCTTGAAACCGAACTGTGTGTCGCCTGAGTTCTCTTCACATTTACCGTATATCCTCTTGTGAATTATCTTTAGGAATGCTTTAAGTGCATGGCTCATAAGGCTAATAAGTCGATATTCCTCGCATTTTTTCGCGTTGGGTTTCTTTGGTATAGCAACAAAGGTACTGGTTAGCCAATCAGCGGGAATGTTGCCTGTGTCGTAGATCGCATTGAATAGTTGGCAAAGTTTTTTGGTGTTTACTAGTTTAAGCACTTCCGCGTGTATGTTATCCTCTCCTGGTGATTTCCTGTTTCTAAGTGTTGAGAGCGCATAGACCACCTCTGACTCTAGTATTGGTGGACCAGATGCGTCATTAGATATCTCACCTGGAGCCGCCGATCGTATGTCATCGAACAGATCTTGTATATACTCTTCCCACACTCTGCTGATGTCTTGAGGGTCTATTAAAATCTTGTTGTCCTTTGTAATTTTTGTACTGCTTGCTCTCTTAAAGGTATTGGTAATCTCTTTTAATTTCTTGTGAAAATGGAAGTCATCATGTTTCGCATGTAGTTCTTCGGCTTCTCTACATTGATTCACCAACCATGAGTTTTTTGCTTCTCTAATCTTATGACGAATATTCCGGTGTATCCGGTTGTATTTTTGTGTATCTTCCTTAGCATGCCTTCTCTCTTCCATCATGTCGAGAATTTCGGGCGTCATCCACTCCTTCCTGGCTTCTTTCCTTCTGTGTCCCAACACCTCTTCGGCGGCCGTGTGAATATTGCTTTTAATGTTCTGCCATTGTTCTTCTATATCTTCCTCTACATTGTTATTGTTATCGCATTTAATGCGCTTATCAAGTTCGTCCTTCAGCTTTTCGCGTTTTTGTGTGTCGTAAAGAGAGGAAATATCATATGTCTTGTTCCTGTTTCTGTTTGCAGCCAGTTTTCCTCTGAATCTGACTGTTCCTATCAGAGGGTTATGGTCCGACCCTATGTCGGCTCCAGGATACGCAGCCACTCGCTTGATACAGTTTTGATGTCTTTTGTTTATTAACATGTAGTCAATTTGGTTGCGGATTATTTGTTGTTTGTTGTCCTGTGGTGATTTCCATGTGTATAATTTTCGCGGCGGGAGATCGTAGTATGTATTTTTAATGACGAAGTCCTCTTCCGAGCAGAATTGAACAAGCATGTCCCCTCGTTCGTTTCTGTCTCCAAGACCAAAATTTCCCACTACCCCGTCGACCACTCCACGTCCAACCTTGGCATTGAAATCGCCGAGTACTAAATTAATTTCATTCTTCTTGACTGTCTTTATTACCTCTCGCAGTTGTTCGTAAAACTGAGTAGCCTCGTTATCCTCTTTGTCTGCGGTGGGGGCATAGACCTGGATTAGGTTTACATTTACTGGTGCTCCGGCTAGTTGAAGCATTATTATTCTTTCAGAGTAGGCCACAATATTTTTTACATATTTTTTGAGCGAATCCTTTATTAAGAATCCCACTCCGTGACGGTGGTTTACGTCGGTTTTATCGGTGCCCGAGTAGTAAAATGTTGTCCCGTTATAATGGCATGAGCCGCTGTTTGCCCATCTTGTTTCGCTGATTCCCATTATGTCAACTTGTAATCTTTTCATTTCTTTAACTGCATTAGCAAGTTTGCCTGCAGCGTACAGGGTACGCACATTCCAGGTTCCTATCTTGTTCCTTAGCTTTACTATGTCAAGCCGGGAGATTCTTCGCACCTCCTGATGATTTAACACCTGCCCGGGACTGGAGGCCATTCTTTTGGGTTTTCCTGCCATAATAAAGTTTTGAGAACACGTGATTGTCCTGGGGAATGAGTTTCTTCTGTAGTCATCGTAGGTTCCCGTTACTTTCGATGACATTGAGGGATGTCATTTCCTTCATCCTCGATGTTAGAGTTATACCGCTCATACTCGGTCGTCAGAGCCTCGTTTGTAAAAAACAGGGTGCACCAAGTCCATCTTGGACAGAGGGTGAGGTTGACAGTTAGGTAGGAGAGGTTATGATACACTTCACTACTTCTTGCACCCCACTTTATATATTACCTTTTGTAAATCGCGGCAGAAAGGACAAAAGGTTCATGGACACATAGTTGTCTCATGTGTTGGCGCCGAACGACCGACGACACATATAGTTCGCCTAGTTTCGGCGGATTGCACTGATCCCGTTTTGTAGTAAGTCACTGGTAGGCGAGAACCGGTCGTTCCAGTTTTATTCTACAACTGCACGTGATTGTCGAAATCGAGTTTGTTCTGACCATTTTCGTGTTTGCCTTATACCTTACACCGACGGTGTTGGAGGAGAAACGTCGATCATCAGAGGTGTTTCTTCAGGATCCAAACAACGCATTGATGCTCCTGGAACTGAATATGCAACTGGCATCGCCACTCTTCGCGCAGTCACCGATCGCTCTACAACGCAAATTAGGTGAGAAGATGCATTCAAGCGAATGGGTATTTCAACTCCCATTGCTGCGCGGAGTCAACGTGGAGCTGCTTAATCGAAACCTCTGGCAGCAATTCTACGAGAATAATACAGAAATGATAATTACAAGAGCGGTCGGCGCATGTTCCCGTCCGTTCAAATAAACGTAAACGGTTTGGAGAAACGTGAGAATTATTATGTCCTCATGGAGATAGCACCGACCTCCGATCGCCGCCACAAGTACTGTGGATACCAAAACGGGGGCGAGAACAGCAATATATGGGTGGCTGGAGTTTTGCGGGGCCGGCAGAGCCGCAACTGTCCTTCGGCTATTGGATTTATAAGCATCCTGAGAGTCTGGCAACGGGGAGCCACTGGATGGACAATCCGATCAGCTTCAATAAATTGAAGCTCACGAACAACACGTCAACGACCCCAATAATAACGTGGTATTAACATCGATGCACAAATACGTTCCTAGGATCTGGATAGTTCGTTGCTTCGATGCGAAGAACTACGACGAGCTCTTTACTCATTCAACCGCGTTGTTCGCTTTCAAGAAGACGGAATTTATCGCGGTGACGGCATACCAAAACGAGAACATCACGAAGTTAAAGATCAATAACAATCCATTCGCGAAGGGTTTTCGCGAGCTGGGTCAGTCCAGTTCAAGCGAAAGCATTCGATCGATCATCAGGCTCAATCGGATTCCAGTTCCGACGAAAGGGTCTCATTGATCTACGACTCCGAATCGAATCAGCCGAACGACCCTCCCTTAAGGGTTCCAAGCCCATTAAGATTATCTTTTACTTTAGCCGGGGAGTCGAAGTTGGCCGGCCTTGCCACGTGGGAGAAGCGGAAGCGAATCCCGCCACCGTTGCGAGTCGATCCCCGGCGTCGGGCGTGCTTAAAACGCAGTGTCCGTGCACTAATTTTTGAAGATTGCTGATGCAATCAGCGCCGAGTTTGGATTGAATTTTTTGAGTCTGTATTTATTATATCCAACTTGTTCTTGGCCGTTATGTGATCTTGAGGAGGATTAGGTGCCATAACATTTACAAAGAAAAAGAAGGAAGAAGAAGGCTATTGGGGGCCACGGCTACTCGTGGCATGAGTCTCGTGCGTCAAGAGGCGTAATCTTTTCTATACCCGATTACTAGCGCCTACTCTCGAAGAGCCAGCTACGGAGTCACTGGGTATTTCCGCACTAACCGAGTCATCAATCTCGCATCGTGCGTGCAGTGCCCGGACCATCCGAGAACCCTGGCGTGAAAATTCATTCTTAACTTTATATTTACTGCGTGTTGTGGAGCAAACGGATTGACAGCCGAGAGCTTTCCAGATAACCGTGCCCTTCCTTGGCTCCGCAACTCACTAGCGGTACTTGGGCCCGTATCACTACAGGCTCTTAAAGGCGCAGTCAGATCGCCATTGACGCCACTTGGTTACTGCAGAACGCGCTGGCCAGCCGACATCAGATTTTGCGACCGAGCCGTACTGAATCGGGACAGCCCCATTGCAGCGGTTCAGCGAGACCACTGGGAGGTGTGCGCATGACTTGACTGGGAGAGGCTATATATTCGCATCACCAGACCAGTAACTGACTCTGACTCCAGGCCCAAAGAGACTCGTGCAGAGAATCAATGGCTTAAGACAACCTGACTCCTTCGATACAAAACGACAGTGCTCGCACCACCGTAGTTTTCTGGCCACTTGAATCTTTGGATAATAACACGGATTCGCCACTTTTTTCGCGTTCCTTTCTGCCACGATTTACAAAAGGTAGTAATCTTGCCGCTGTTCGCAACGCAAACGTGAGCGAGGCATCCGTGGCCAGCGTGATAACCGGTAGTAGGTCCGAGAGAACGAGTACGTGTATACGCGATCGCGTACTTAACGTGGGTTCTGCGAGCGACCGGTCGGTCGGCCGCGGGTTTGATACACGGCCAACAGTGCCTTCGATCACGTAATCTAACTGATCGTTTCCAGTTTCGCCGGTGTGAACTTGCTTCTAGTATTAGGGCCACGTGAAGTAAGACCATCTCTGCTACTCAATATGTCGTTAACCCTTTAGGGGCCTGTGTACATAATTATTTTTTTGTTTTAATGTACATAATTATGTATATTTAAAAAAAAAACGAAAAAAAAAAGAAAAAAACTAAAAACAAAAAACGCAAAAAAAAAATAAAAAATACCAAAACAAAAAAAAAAAAACAAAAAGCAAAAAAAATTTATCACGAACGTCTTTTAAGACTATCTTATAAATTATAACATTTTACTCCAACGGGATCGATGTGTGGCTCCTGAAGGGTTAATTTAACTAAAACAATGTTAATTTAATTATTAATTTGACTAGTCAATGGAGTTAAAATAGCATTTATTGTGTTAAAATAATAAATTTCGACACATGGTAATTAAAAAGAACAAAATGTTATTTAACTCAAGGTATTGATTTAAATTTTATCTTTTGATATTTAATAGCGTAGGGACAATTATAGTACTATACCATTTTTTATTTATATCGAGTATATAGACTAATGATTGTATGTATAAAATACTTTTTAATTAATTGTAATTGCAAGCCGTTTTATCAGATACTGTAAATCTAAGTGTGTTATTTCTGCACGCATATACGTTTAAAAATGACACATTTGACTGAAGCTCGTTTTACATGTTTTGTTGCGTGTTAAATCAACATGTTTAATCATATTAATATGTTCAACCGCGTTAAATGGCTTTATTCAAAACGAAAAGAAATGTGTAAAAAGAGTTTTAGTTAAAATGACACACTTGGATTTGCAGTGAATTAGCCGCATAGAAAAAGAATTTCTCATTATTTCAGAAAATTATACATTTATTTTTTAAATGAAAGAAAGTAACGCACGTTGCACGTAACTTTCTTCAACTTTTTAATACGCCATGAATGTCTGTACTTGATGCATTAAATTATGCGTTTTACTCGTTGATATTGTTTACGATAATCTTATCGTTAGATCTTTAATCGATTATACGCGTATATTTCGATGCTGCGAGATTTGTATCAATATTACTCGTATAACGAACTCCCTCCGTGAATATATTTCCGATTTAAGATCGATTTAGACATAACCGTGCCGTGCCCGTATCGTTTACGGACAGAAAGATTAAGACGTTTTACACGTAGGTATCCGGCACCGGAATACCGATGCCGGGTACCCGATCGATTTTTTTTTGTTTTCACAAATCGGCTATCGGACAAATCTGTAAATGCTCCCATGTTAATCCATACACTTCGCGATCGGATACTCAGCGTCCGGTGTCGGATACGTGTGAAACGGGTCTTAGTCGAATTTTATCAGTTGCATCTTCGAATATCTTCTTAACTAGTGGCCGGATCGCTAGTAATTAGAGTTGCAGTCGTTTTGATGGGAGTTTTAAGGAGATATTCGACTTCGAAGGTCTGCCATGAATGTCATTTGCGTTTTAATGATGATTTTTTAAAACAATTCTAAGGTTTTGCAGTTTTTTACTTATCAGGAACTCTAGAACTTTTCGAAAGGAATCAAATGAGCTACTTAGAACTATTTTGATTTTAAATCAAACTTTTTTTTTATTAAAATTTTTTTTTTATTAGGAACTCTAGTACTCTTCAAAATGCTTCAGATGCTTCAGGTTTTAAAGTTATATACTTTAATTCTTTTCTTCTTCTTTTCATAATTTAATTCGTCATAAAATTTTTACAATTAAATTTTCTAACTTAAAATAGATTTTGTTACAAGAAATTTGTTTTCAATTTCTTGTAACAAAACAGTCTAGTTATAAAATTCATTTAAAATTTTATCTACCTCCTCTCTCTTGCAATGCGCAATTCTGTTTTGATGTTTAATTATTACGCGTATATCTCTATTAAGAGATTCTATAGAAAAACTTGATTCTTTTTCAAAGAATTTCATCTATCGTGGATGTCGTGGATATTTGTCAATAATTTTTTAAATGATTCGTGCGTGTTCGCCTAAGGTCGAAAATTTTGTTATTGATATATTTAATGTTTCTTAACAACAAAACATTTTTGGTTATATAACAAATATTTTTATTTAAAAAAATTAACTTATCGTATCGACCTACCTTATCAACATCAGTACTCGGCGGTGTACTCGCATGTGATACAAGATAAAAATCAAAATGATCCGGATGGGTTAAAGGTTGTATCATCGACTATTGTTCCCGTTTTTACGTTGCAATTTCTTGTGTCCAGCTCGGTGTCACTTATATTGGTGGGTTTAGGAAAGAGACATACGTGGTGTCCCTTCTGTACGATCAAGCATGTGATTTCAATATCCCCGTCGCGTCGCGAGTGACTTTAGAAGCCGCTCTTCTTATAGCTTCTATTTCATAATTATTACCATATACCCTCTGTATCATTTTACACGTTGTGCTCAATGTTTCGCCCAGTTTGGCACAAAATTTTACATTGGCTCTTTGTTCCATACGTTTATCTTTATCCATGGTATTTGTTCAAAAAATGAAAATAAAACGGCGCTGTAGAGAAAAATTTAGAAAAATTAGTCACACTGACTGGACAGACTGTATGATTTATATTGTTTATACGAACATTTTTCACGTAAAGAAATAAGCAGTATTGCTTATAGTTCACGGTTATACACATGTATACATATGGGGCATTCTCTGTCAACCGGACACCCCCCTCTGCCCAAAATTTGTGTCGACCGATTGAGGTCAATGAGGGCTCAAATTGTAGGTAATGATATGTAGTTTCTTGTACCGTGTAGCCTTTTTGAGAATTCAAGATGGCTATCAAGGTGTCACGATGATAATCGGAGAAAACAAGAAAAAAATTTGGAAAAGGCTCTATTCTGGATACCTTTAATTTTATTGTTTTTTATCTTTGGCTCTTTTCTAATACTTTATAAAATTTGAAGGAGAAAAAAACAGAAATCATTTATATATGTTAAACTGGTTAAAAATTTTATACAATTTACCCACACAAAGCATCTCATTTTAATAAAAGCTATGTATCTCCTAAATTTGTTTTACAAATGCACCTCAGCTTTTAATTTTTTAAATGCTATTTAAAAAATTTTGAAAATTAAGAAAGTAAAGTAAGTAAAAAAAAAATTGTGCAAATTAGAAATTTGTACTTGGTTTCCTCATAGAGGAAGTGATGTCTTAAGTGCTAATACGGCCCTCTGATTGGCTGATGACGCCTTAAGACTATACTTAAGACGATCTTGGATATAAGACCCGACTATGAATACCGGCCTTAAAGAATTATATATGAAATAGAAATATAGAAAAGACTGAAGAATATAATAAAATTAAAAAATTTCGGTAAACCTTTTTTTAACAGAAATCGGTAACCCCTTTATTATTAACAATTTTTATTAATTCTATTATATTCTTCAGTCTTTTCTATTCCTATTTCATATATAATTCGTTAAGATTTGGTTGATCAGTTCTGGAGTTATAGAAATTTCTGTAAATTTGGCACAGACATACATACATACATACACACATACCGACATTTTTTTTAATGCAATATTTCGACGTTTTAAAACACTCTGAACATATTGACATTAAAAACTCAAAAAACAATCTTTTCTTTGGTTTCTTCTACCCCTATTTTATATATAATTCTTTTAAATTTGGTTGATTAGAGCCAACTTTATACGCAATCAAAAGTTCATATACGAATTTACGAAAACAAAGCTTCCTCTATGAGGAAGCAAAAATGGCAAGTTATCCGACGCCTACCTATTATGCTCATTTAGCAGCTTATCGTGAAAGAACCTTGATATTAGCGATACGAGAAAAAAAGTAAGCAACATTATATCAAAAGACGCAGTAGTGCGTGTCGCGTCAAGTGTACGCGCAGCAAGACGTAGAGACGTAGACCATGTATCTATAGCGACGAATTGAGAGACTTTCAGTTTATCTTTCAATAACAACTGAATCGATCAAGTTGGGAGTAGGCTCACAAAGATCGAAGAGAGAAGAATGATATACGAAAATATCACTCGGACTTACCAGAACATAAAGCAAGACGTAACTTATATTATGTATAGATATGTTCCGAATCATTCAGAACCATGGCAGTTTCTCTTACATTATACGAGGGTTGCATTATACGAGGAGGTGTAGGTTTGCATCGGTTGAAGAAAACAGCCAATAATTTGTAAGATCGTTTTATGTAATAAAATTTAATTCTCAAACCGACACAGATTTTTTGCATCATGCATATGTTACGGTTTTAAGCAAATTGTAATCCATGCTCATAAACATTTTGTCGTTGGCAAATCGTGTTTTACTATTGGTACATTCTGACGTTGTCAAATCGTGTTTTACTATTGGTACATCAAATATTTATTATACTATTTTATTGGTTTGACTTACAATTTATAATCTTCACCGTTGTTTTGACCTACGATTTGTCTTTTCTTGCAATATTTATCATATTATTGTTGTGTGTCGACAAGATCGTTAAGTTTCTTCGCAGAGAGTATTCTTATATTAGAGAGTTGTCTTAAACATATATATTTGTAAGGTAGGTATAAGGTATAGAAGATACACGCGCAGTGTATGCTGTTAAATAATAAAATTTAAATGGTAAATCGTATAATATCTTTTTGTCAAAAAAACCAATTAATTCTCCTTAACAAAATTATTAGGTGAGATGTGGGTAAAACGGCCGCAATAAATGATCTTACTTCCGATGGAAACCATATTCAAATTCAAAATATCGTCGAATGTTAAGTAATATTAGTGTAATATTAATTTAAAGAATTCAATATGTACATAAGCAGCCTTTAAAGTTTCAAAGTCAGTAACAGACAAAAAATTGTAGGTTGTATTTTGGCCGTTTTATCTACACCCCACGGCTATAGCGCCATTTTTTACCCTTGTGGTATATAAAACTACAGAAAGATAAACTTACTTTAAAATTTAAAGGCTTATAGTCAGTAGGCAAATAGATAATTTTTATTTGCATGAGTTACAAATAAAGTTACGGTATGTATTTTAGGAAGCACGCAAGGATCGTGGATAAAAATGGTTTGTTATTACTGCATTTGTAAAACAGGACAAGGACAAGAAGATAACGTATCCCTTCACAAGTGACTATATGTAAAATTTTTAATTTTTACAAAAGTTTATAGGTTAAACTATAATTATTTTATAACTATTTTTATGCAGCACGCCCCATTACGCACGCTACGCGTGCGTGATAGACCACTTTCCAGGCACTTGCAACATAAAATAGGGTGTGTAAGCCGTGCGTAAAGATGAAAATTCCCGGGTGCGGTTACCGCACTCGGCTCATGCGTAAACTCCGCACCCGGGAATTTTCATCTTACGGCACTTGTTACACAAATAACTATTAACTAACTTTTTTAAATTTTATTCATTATTTTTAAGAGTTCCAAAAAATGAAGAGGCTAGAAAAAATGGTGTAAATTTATTGGTTGCACGATAAGCCAAACGAGTTCGGTTTGCAGTAAGCACTTCGAAGAAAGTGATTTTGTTTACAGATTATATGGAAATGACGTAAGACGGTACCTGAAAGCAGGGGTTTGTCCATGTCTACAAAGCACTGAGTAGGTATATTTCATATAAGTACATGGTATAATAATATTCAACGTAATAACAACGTAATAATATTCACAACTAATTAAATATTGACTTATATGTACAAATATTCCTTAAAACTGTGATATCTCAATTTTATGTGTGCAATATGGCCATGTGTGCAATGTGTGTGTGCGCATTAACGTCATGAGCACAATCTGCATGTGTGCAATGGGTTTGTGCGTAATAAGGCCATGTGCACAAACGTATACGTTCGTATTTCTAATTATTATATGTGCGTAATAAGGCTTGTGAGCAATCGCTCTGTAGGCAATCAAGAATGTCAGCAAACAAAGCTGTCAGCAAAATGTTCTGGGCAAATAAAGCTGTTGGCAATCGGAAATGTATAGGCAAACTGGACCCTCTCCTTACAATTAGTCCATTAGTTACATTTTTCTATTATTAGAATTGTATGAATAACTTTATGTATATATGTATCTGTGTCAATGTACGTATATCTTTTATCTCACCATCACAGTCACCACATATCTTCATTTTTTTTTTAATTCTTTGTTTGATTTTTTGAGTTGTTTGTTTGATTTCTTTAATTTCTTTAATTTTTTTTTTTAATTTTTTGTTTGATTTTTTGAGCTGTTGAATCTGTTGTTGAAGTGGTTTCTCGTTTGACTTTTTAAATTCTTTAATGGCATCGATCTCTCTAAATAAGCATAATGACCTCAATGATTTGGTTGAAAGCAATCTCGCCATTTCTACAACAAAAAACAGTAGAATGAACTAAGTACGCCTCTTCTTTCTCTCATTTTTCTCCGTGCACAACTCGCTCTGAAAGTCAAGGTTGCACGCGCGTGCGACTTACTAGTGTAAGGTCAAAGCGGTCATGCGAGATTAAATATAATATTTTTAAATTTATTATATGGAGACCTAGATTCAACTTTTACAGTTATTTGTTCGATAATAGGTTTTAATTGCACCATCAAATCAAATAAATTTACATTTAACTTTTTATTTTAAATGAGAATTAATTAGATAAATGTAAATTCCTACATCTATATTTTAATATATTGTTGCGTCTACCGCCGCACCGGATCTTCCCTGAACACTCGCACTTACATCACGTCGAGTCGCGTTCGCGGTAAATAAATATAGGCGTTATTCTTGGACAATCAACACAACTTTATTGTAAATATTCAATGTACGAGAGAGGCTTTCGTACGTCCGCCTCAGAGCAAGGACCGCCAAAATCTGTATTTCTAAATTAATTGTTTTTTATAATTTGCATACTTAAACATTGGTGAGAAGAGTCATATAAACATAAGAAAAACATATGAGAAAAAACATGTGGATTTAATAGATACCTTGTAATGGTCCACTGATGCGGATTGAGATCCGTGTCACTGCTGGGATGCGGCATCTGGTATGCAGAGTACTCATTGTAATCTGGATGTATACATGTTACCTGCAACATTTTTACACAACATTATATATATACATATATATATATATATTTTCTTTTTTTTTTTTTTTTTTTTTTTTTATTTTTTTTTTTATAAAATACTAACAAAATTTTGAAAAAAGTTATAATTTATATATATATATAATTGTCTGTATGTATGTATATCTGTTCTTTATACATTCTTAAGGATGTATCGGAGGTACAATCTGAGACAAAAGTGCATGAAATTTTAAATACTAAAATATCTACGCCTAACGTATAGTAAATCTAGATGTAAGATACTCAAATGATAGTAGGAGTCTTATTTTTACTCCTAGAAAGGTATTTTTTACTTTATAAATGTTTTTTTCAGTATTATTTGCGATTTTTGTAATGAGCCTAAACTTTTGGCAGTGAAAATGCCCTGATTTCAACTTTATAACGTCAAATTATTAATAAAAATAATAATTAATAATTAATAATTAATTAATTATTAATTATCATTAATTATTAATTTATTTCTTTAAAACGGTGTAGTGAAGACAATTGAAACTTGGCAGATATTTTCATCTATTCGTATACTAGATGTACAAAAAAATTTAAAATATTGGTAGCGCTCCTTCAACATTTTTTTAGCTGTTTTATCCGTCAAAATCGTCTCTTCCCATAAGAATACGTGTAAAATCAGTGAAAATTAGAATCGTTATATCTCAGCAACCGTTTAGTGGATTTGTTTCTACTTTTTTGTAGCACATCAAGAAGACTAAAAGGACATTCTCACAAATTTTTTTCCATTTGGTAGCGCTCTGAAAATAAGTCCGATACATCCTTAAACTATTCGACCGAATTTTTACGAAAATTATATAAAATAGGGGTAGAATTTTCCAGGGAGTGTTATAGAGTGTACAGTTTTTTGTTACCGATCTTTTTGGAAACCGGTATCCGAAATTTTTTCAATTTTTCGGGAAATAATTGACCGAATCTTAAAGAATTGTATATAAAACGAGTAGAATTTCCCGGGGAGTGCCATAAAGTGGTACGTTTGTATGCTTCCATTTTTAATTCTTCTTTATCTGCCCAGTGTGTAAACTTTTTCGTTACCGATTTTTTCGATCAGATTCTCATTATGTGAAAAATATCGATTATTTCTGCTTAGCATACTGCTTATTATTGCTTATCCATGTTATGATCGCCCCACTACTTCTGTTAAAAGTGTCGGGATTAGCCTGTTTTTAAAAAAGAACTTTGCATATAATAGTCTAAGAGCTGGCTACATAAAAATGCAAGGTATAAGGTACATGAAATATTTATAGCTAGAGAGGTTTTATTATCACTCCCGAACACTGAGTGACCAGTCTGCCTGCGCGCTTAGGAAGATTAAGGCGGGGGTGGACGGTCAAAAATGACAAATTTTACAAGGAAAAAAATGATAAAACTCAGGGATAAAAATTATAGGAATGTTAGGTATTTGTTGCTACGAAACGCGGAAAATTATTGGCAGACGATTTCGT
>NW_020227679.1:0-512 GCF_003070985.1 Temnothorax curvispinosus
CTCAAGTACAGTAAGTACGAAAAAAAACAAAAATCCGTTAGCCTGAAGGTCCCCTTGTTAGATACACAACCTGGATGGTAGAAAAGCTTGGCACAGGACTTGCATGTTATCACCTCCGTTTTTATCGGCTTCTTACATGCCGAGCATCGATACTCGGCGTATTCCTCGTTCATTCTGCTAATATCGGCAGAGACAGTTAATTGACTCGTCACTTTAACACGTCACTTTCACACGTCAGCGTTTTGTGTTCGCCGTCGATGTCTACCTGTCGTACGAGGTTTCGATGACTTCTGAACGAAATGCAGTTCTCGTGTCTATGTATCAACATATTCCGGCTAGATAACACTCATGGCTACCCCCGGTCTATGCAGATATTCGCGTTACACAACTTTTTAACACCCTCCCTCACTTCTAAACCACTCAAAAATTAACACTTTTACGGAGCGATGTTTCACACGTCTGCTTCGGCTGAGAGAGAGAGAGAGAGAGAGAGAGAGAGAGAGAGAGAGAGA
>NW_020227679.1:612-2192 GCF_003070985.1 Temnothorax curvispinosus
AGAGAGAGAGAGAGAGAGAGAGAGAGAGAGAAAGCGTGAGAGAGAGAACGTGAGAGAGAGCGTGAGAGAAAGAGCGTGAGAGAGAGAGCGTGAGAGAGAAAGAGCGTGAGAGAAAGAGAGGGAGAGAGCGTGAGAGAGAGAGCGTGAAAGAGAGAGAGAGAGCGTGAGAGAGAGAGAGAAAGAGAGAGAGAGAGAGAGCGTGAGAGCGTGAGAGCGTGAGAGCGTGTGTGTCTCTCTCTCTCTCTCTCTCTCTCTTTCTCTCTCTCGCTCTCACGCTCTCACGCTCTCTCTCTCTTTCTCTCTCTCTCTCTCTCTCTCTCACGCTCTCTCTCTCACGCTTTCTCTCTTTCTCACGCTCTCTCTCTCTCTCTCTTTCTCTCACGCTCTTTCTCACGCTCTCACGCTTTCTCTCTCTCTCTTTTTTTTTCCCTTCCTCTCCCTCTCTCCCTCCCTCCTTTGCTTGGACTTTCATCGCATATTATGTCGTAGTATATAGTAATGGAAATTTTTAAACGTACGGCGCAACTGAACAAAAATAACGCAACACCTACCTACAGCGCGACGCCTATACCACATATCATCTCGTCTTGCCAAAAATCGAATAATGGTATCATAATAAAAATACACATGGATGTATTTGGTATTTGACGCTCTTAAATTTGCGTTGGAAAAAATGTTATATTTGGCAAAAATAATAGGTGGGGGTGGGGGTAAATTAAAAAATTTGACAAATTAAAAAAATCTAATTAAGCCATTGTAAAGAGCACAAAAAGCCATAAACATTTCATATAAATTTTTTGTCGTTACGCCTTATATTTTCGATGATATTCGCTAAAAGCGATAAAATCTGTTATTTTCGAGGGGTTGTTTCAACCCCTAAACGGCAAGATAAGCCGCTAAAAAAAAATACGTGTCTAATATTTTTTGATGCTTTACAACATATCCAAAGCGCATTTAAATCGGTGGACACTTCCGACCGTTCCCTTGTGAGTGAGAAACAAAGGCAGAGGTAACCGAAAGCGCTCATTTTAAGTTTATTATTTTGTCATAAATGACAGGAAGGTTATCGGTGTCCTTTTGTAAATTAATAGTGTTATTGTTTTTCTTAATAAACACCATTTCGGCTATCTCTCTCTTTTTGAAATGTTTCTCGCTATGTAGAACTTTGGGACTAGTGAACGCACCACCGAATTTCACGTTGGTTAAATATGTTATGACTCGCATATCTTTTATCGCCTTTGACACACAAAACATGTAAGCGTTGCTATTTTATTCCTGAGTTTACTCTTCGTACGTCATTTTAGTTTGTTAATTTATTATTTTACTTTTTTTTGTATTTTAGTTCGTAGACTCATTGCTGCCACATTGTGTATAATGAAGTGTTTTGCAAGCGTTAATTATTGTACGCACTTGAGAAGGACCGGAATCTCGGTTGAAACGCGTTGTGCTTGTTAAATAAATATTAGCCAGTTTGGTCGCAGCAAAGAATTTTTGTAATTTTACTACTCACTGGCGAAGTAAAAGTATTTGATAAATAATTGTTGTCTTTTGAAAAGCGGTCAATATGTATTAATTTTAAA
>NW_020227680.1:0-4832 GCF_003070985.1 Temnothorax curvispinosus
CTAAGTTTCGATCGTCACGAGAAGTTACTATGTCAGCCGCCGTACTTTACGAGCGATGAATTCCCGACGTCTCTACTCTACGAAGCTATAGCGAGGCATTCCTACCGAGGAATTACCATCGACCTTCCTGTTCGACTCTCTAGCGATGAATTCCTCGATCGGTGGGTTTCGCTCCGGCTCCTGGTCTCTCGGCAGCATCCCCACTTGGGCAAGACTCCGCCCCGTATGGCACATCTGTCGTCCAGGTGCTACGTACATCTGCCGTCCAGATGTGGTCGTTCGTAGCTTCCGCATTCCGAAGTCTTTATTTACACACTTTTACTTTATTCGTTAATACCGCGACAATTATCGCTAACAATTCCGATTTATTAACTAAACAAGGGCCAAATGGAGTCATTCCAGGCGAATATATATGTTTTTCTACACTTTATTGCAATTATGCTGATTTTAGTTTGCACTTTGCTACACTTTTACGTTACTTTTACACTTTTGCATGGCAACGAGCCAATTTGATATTGTATTCATTAATTCGCTAACTTTTTAACCTTTCCTGTCATTATAAAGAATAATTATTAATTATACATGCGTGCGATAGATTAAGTCGCTTTTATTATACTTACCAGTGATACATACTTACCGTTGATCACCGCCGGTGATGAAATGAGACGATTCCTTGAACGACCTAAGATACCTGAAAGAAAAAGAGAAAAATTAATAACGATTGCGTTATACGCATACTTACCTGGTTTCGTAGGAATTCGTCAGTGTGACTTTCATACGAGAAGAGTCACTCGGTGCGAGCTAAGTGACTCTGCGTCCGCTTACGCGAAATTTGCGGTGCAGCGGCGCAATTGGTTCACGCGACTCGGCATACGACTCGATGTACTTTTCGTACAAAAGGAGTCGTGTCATTTACACTCTTGGCACGACCGGCCAATAGCGTGACTTCGCGCCCGTCTGAACATGTCGGCACATGCGTTGCGCTTAGGTGGGAGAACAAGACCCGTTTCTCCCGGACAGTTTGCCGTGAGATTTCGAAGCGTCAACACGTGTCGCGTTGCGCATACATAATTCGAATTCGGCTTGCTTATCCCGTGACCGCCTACGTTAAGCGCGGGTAATAAACATCATCGCGGGAAGTCCGTTGCGAGATTTCGTAGCGCCGAAAAGTTACGCATTAACATACGAGTCCGGCCGACTTATTCCGTTGATTGCTAGAGTGAACAGCGTAAATTATCGCGTAGAAAGATAGATAACTGCAATTGCGTGATACGGGATATAATTTTCCTTCAGCGCATTGTACATTAACGATAGCGAAACGGCGGTTCGACAACACTCGACGTAATTATACGCGCGATCGAGCGAACGCGTCCGTTCCTACACGGAGATTGCTGTAATGAGAAGAATAATAAATTATGATTTGTTCATAATAAAATCAAGTGATTTCAATCGCGATCCCAGTGAAATTCCTATCCAAACGTACGTATATTACGCGTCGCACGAGAAGAGCGTGGCCGACGGCCTTGAACACGTCCGCGGCGTAGAACAGAGGCGGCCATTGAACTGGAAGAAAGCGAGGGACCACGCGAGGACGAAAGGTTTCTGTATTTGAGCCTTAAAATACAGTGGCGACCGTATAATTCAGCCCAAGTAGTAAGTGGCTAGATATTAATTTTCATCATTCCATTCGTTGTTCCGGTCACACCCCTACCGTACTCTGAACGTCTGGCTTTACTAAATCAAACAAGGTGTGCGGTCTCCTTCCCAGAAGCAGCTCTGCGGGCGAAATTCCCGTCGTCGAGTGCGGAGTGCACCGATAACTAAACAGAAACCGCTGCACACGAGTTAAATCGCTTTCCGAATTATGTACTGACTTCTTGAACGTTTGTACAAACCGTTCTGCTTCCCCATTAGTACGCGGGTGATACGCCGAGCTTGTCGTATGTCTAATCCCGTTATTTTTACAAAATCTTTGAAACTCGAAAGACAAACTGCCTCCCATTATCGGAAACTATTTGTTCCGGAATACCAAATCTTACAAAGCTATCTCTCAATTTTTCAATCACCTTTTTGCTTGTAGTGTCCGCTTGCATGTATACTTCCGGCCACTTTGTGTGTGCGTCCATAACAATCAGAAACATCTTGTTTTGCAATGGTCCGGCGAGATCAATGTGGAGTCTCTGTCATGGCCTTTCTGGAAATTTCCAAGAATGCAAGGGAGCGCATGGAGAATCCGCCCGGCTGGAACAATAACTGGAACAACTATTTGCGAGATCTCCGATCGCTTTGTCTATATTTGGCCACAATAGAAACTGCCGCGCTAATGCCTTCATCTTCACTATCCCTGCGTGCGTCTCATGAAGACTGTTGAGTAACTTCTGCTGGAGTGCCTGCGGAATGACCACCCGAGTTCCCAGATGACTACTCCTTGATGCATAGTGAGCTCTTCTCGCCTCCTAAAGTAGTTCTGCAATTCTGAATCTTTTTTATCGATCGCGCTTGGCCAATTTCCATGGATGAAAGATAATACCTTCGAAAGCACCTTGTCTCTGGCCGTAGCAGCGCTTATCTCCCTATACGTTATTGGCAATGCATCTATCTTTTCGGTAGCAATTAAATTTATTTCTTTGGCCTCCTCTTTCTCTTCTCCCAACGCGTTCTTCCGGAAGTCTTGATAATGCGTTGCCATGATCATGCGTTGGTCTGTACTCAATATCATACTCGAACTGCGACATGTGTACGCTCCAACGATGAAGTCTCGCTGCTGCATATGGCTGCAATGATGACTTAGCTCCAAAAATTGCTAAAAGCGGCTTATGGTCGGTTATCAGGGTGAACCGACGGCCACAGAGGTACCGATAAAACTTCTTCAAGGCGCATATGATAGACAGTCCCTCCTTTTCTATCTGTGAGTAATTTCTCTCCGTCGCAGACAGCACTCGAGATGCGAATGCTATTGGTTTCTCCATTACCTTTCCTCCTCGCACGCGGTGAAAAAGTACACTGCCGACTCTCAGTGATGAGGCATCGCAGCTCACTCCGAGAGGTAGGGCTGGATCATAATTCATCAGAATCGGAGCATTCGCGAGAGTGCTCTTAACTTGACGAAATGCTGATTCGCATTTCTCGGTCCAATGCCACTTTACACCGATAGTCTGTAAAGAGGCTCACAGTAGCTTGAAAAGTTCGGTATAAATTTATTATAAAAATTTACTAATCCCAGGAACGATCTTAATTCTGTGACATTTTGTGGGCATTGTATAACTTCAATCGCGGACACCTTATATGGATCAGTGTGTATTCCTTGCTTTGAAAGAATATACCCCAAGAAATCTACATGTGGTTTGCATAACTCACATTTTTCTTTTAACAGATAAAAATTATATGCCCGCATACGTTTGAAAATTTTTCTCAAAGTCTGCAAATGTTCTATTTCGCTCCTATCTCCTGTAAGCGCGTCATCAATGTAGGTACCTGTACGCTGTATACCTTGCAGCATCTTGTCCGCAAACTCTTGGAAGATAGCCGGTGAAGATAAAATGCCTTGAGGAAGGACATTATAGCGGTATAATCCTCGATGCGTGTTTACCACCAGGAATTTCTTGCACTCCTCTTCCACTTCCATTTGATGATGAGCGTTGCTGCCATCCAGTTTTGAGAAGACACGCTACCGTTTACTGTCTGGAAAATTTGGTTCGGCGTTGCCAACGGGTATTGAGTGATGTAGAGTTGGGAGTTCACCGTATTTTTAAAATCTCCAGTGATCCTTACCCGTCCATTAGGTTTCGGTACAACGACCAACAGTGATGCCCAATCACTGTGATCCACTCTTTCAATAACTCCTGCTTCCTCCATAAGATCTAATTCACGATCTACTATTTCTTGTACTGCGTACGGAATAGGGCGAGGCTTCATGAACTTCGGCTTTGCCTCATCTTTCAGAACGATTTTAGCTTTAAAATTCTTAATGTGTCCCTTTGGTTGACTAAATATATCTAAAAATTCCTGCAAAATATCTGGCAAAGTGAGTTGTTTTTCAATACTGTTGCATTGAGCAGCTATGTCTGCCCAATTTATTTTAACCTTACGCAGCAAATCGCATCCGGACAACGAAGAACCATGTGTTACCGGAAAGATATGCTCCATGGTTTCATTTTCATAGATTAGGTTACATTTCAATTCACCTACGGCGTGAAAGATTTGATTGGTATATGTTCTAAACTGCAATGGTAATTTGGATAACGCAGGTTTACCAAGTTCCTCCCAGAACTTTGTCGAAATCATGCTGCATTCGCAACCGGTGTCAATCTCCATCTGGTGAAGAATTCCATTGATCTTCGGTGTGATCCAAATTTTTCTTTTTTCAATTCTATTTGATGTGAAAACCTCGGCTGTTCGAATCTCCACCGTATTGTTTTGACTCGCCTGAGGTTTCTTCGCCTTGTGAATTTGCTATTTTTGTGGATTGCTTCGGCACTTGAAAGATAAGTGGCCCATCTTACCGCAAACGTAACATTTCGACTCTTTGTGATGACAATCCTTTGAGTTGGTGTGATCCGTAGAGCCGCAATTTGGGCACTCTTTGCCAAATTTGCGATTAGAAAAAGATCTTCCTTTTGCTTTTTGCTGATTTTTCTTGTATTGTTGAGGTTGTTGTCCAGGCGTGTTCCATGTCACCTTGTTAACCTCTTCTTTCTGTTGAGAATTGGATCTTCCACGAACCAGCGATAAACTTTGCTCCGATAGCTCCTGTGCTGTGGCTAAAGCGATAACTTCCTCTAAAGTAATCTCGTCTGGTTTAGCGAAGAGTTGTTTCTGTGCTACTTCGCTGC
>NW_020227681.1:0-2591 GCF_003070985.1 Temnothorax curvispinosus
TAATTGTCGTATAAATTATCAATTTGAAGTTAAATATGTATAATCTTTACAGAGAAATGGACGAAGCGAGTGAGAAAGATAAAGAATTGAAGAAAAAGAATGTTTCTCCCTCGGTTTCTCCCGAGGGTTCTTCTCTAGTTTCCCAAGTTACCAATAATGAACGACAATGTAATTTCTGGAATATACTAGAAAGGGATAGCGGAGCATACATATCCCCAACTATTAAAAACATTATGCGTTTAAATAACATGGACAATCCTCTTTCATTTCGGAACATTACGGAAGATGTATTAAAAGAAATCGAAATCTTTGCTCAAACTGTGATGATATCTTTTATCGAACCCAACTCCAATATGAGGGACTATTTCGGAATATTTCACAACATGCCTGAAAAATTTCGTTTTATGATTGGAGACAGACATCTAATCTTGGAGCTGGTTAAAATGGTTAAACAAGCACCGAAGGATTATTGGAAGTTACCATCGACAGACTGCGAAGAATTTGGAGAACCGTCTTGTAAAAAACGAGCACTTTCTAAACCCGAAGACAAGCACATTTTAAAATCCGAGAAAAAATCTGAACTACATGAAAAGAAGAATCCTAATATCAGGGAAGAAATTAATAAATTAACAAAGCTTGTTAAATCTTTCAGTCAAGACGAAAATCTAAATAAAAAATTGCGTAACTTGTTGAAAGGATACGTACAGATCGAAGTTTCAATTAAGGAAATTTATGATGGAGAAACTTACCCTCAAGGATTTACATATGTTGCTGGAATTACTTGTCCATCGTGTTTATTTGTGACCAATATCACAAAATGTGGAACAACAAAAGGTAAAAGTTCCAGATGTATAATTTCCAACTTTAAAAGACACATTTTCCAACACCAGAAATCTACTGAACTTACTGAAAAGCGAGACAAATCCTCAAGTAATGTTCTTCACTTGCTGCAAGCGTCCGCCAAATCACCCGCTCTTCAAAAGGAAACAAACTACGATTCTAACAGCAATGTAATTGGAGATGTAATTGCTGAATACACCATAGTGGATGATGAGTTGCTGCTTTCAGAAGGTACCGATGTCTCCGAGGATCTCTCCATCACTTCTATTATTTCAATGCCAGTTGACTCTACAAATACAAATATGTTGATAGTTTCTCCAAAGGAACCTGAAGCCTCAACTTCAACATCGCAGTCAACTGTCATCAAAAAAGGATAATATACAAGATGGAACGGCGACGGGGGAATGCTAACCCGAGATGATTATCGAACGAATCATCTCGTGGGAAAATTAATTTCTATAACAAATGTTCGACCCAAGATTCAATCACGTAGTTCTTTGCGCCAAACACGCTTGGCAAGAAAAAAGCGAAAATTGTTTTCGGTAGATGAGTTCCAACCGCGAACTTCTATGTACTTTCCGGTTCTTAATCAATTACAGATAGAACTTCAAAAAAATAAAGAATTAAGTAATGCTTTAAAACTTTTTTTGGAAAAGTCGAGCAATAATTCTAATAAAGAAATTTATCCGGCATCAACCGTAACACAATCTTCGTTTTTAAAATCTTTAGTAGATACTGCTAATAAAAACACAGGCAAAAAGAAGGGTGCTCGGTATGATGATACCCTTAAGCTGTTTGCAACTTATCTATACATTATAGGGGGTAGAATGCTATACGAAACGTTGTGTACAAATTTGCCACTGCCTTCGTTAAGCACGGTAAGCCGTACTTTAGATGACTCAAGTGCAATAATAATTGAAGGCGATATTCGTGTTGCAGAATTAGTAAATTTCTTACAGTCAAGAAATTTACCTACAGTTCTATGGCTTAGCGAAGACGCAACCAGAATAACAGGTCGGGTACAATATGATTCTAAAACGAATCAACTTGTAGGCTTTTCCTTGCCATTAGATGAAAATGGCATGCCTATAAAAAGTTCTTTTACGGCTACTTCTGCAAAACAGATTGAGGAGTATTTTATTAATAATACAGCAGCTAATTTATTGTACGTAATTATAGCACAGCCATTAGTAAAAAATGCTCCTTCATTTTGCCTATGTTTATACACTTCTGATAACAAATTTACAGCTGATGATGTAATTAAGCGTTGGAATTATATGATTCAAAAATTAAAAGACGCTGGCATAACAATACTTGGCATTTCTTCTGATGGAGATCCGAGGTTACTTAAAGCAATGAAAATATCGTCAAACATTGGCATTATTAGGAAGGCAAGAGAAAGGCAAACAATTTCACCAGTATTAAAATTGGATTCAAATCCTAACTCGATTATGTTGAATACGTCTTTCATTCAAGACACTGTGCATATTGGCACTAAATTGAGAACAAGACTTCTAAAGAATTCTATCGTATTGCCAATGGGTAGTTACATTGCTTCAGCAAGTCATTTAAAAATTCTTTACGAAATTGTGTCTAAAGATAAACACTGTTTAAATCAAAAAGACTTATCACTCAAGGATAAAATGAACTTTGATGCTGTCATAAAAATATCTCATCCAAGAGTGCGCGAGCTCTTAAAAACTAATGTCCCTGGAAGTGACGCTACAATAGCATATTTAAATATTATTCAT
>NW_020227682.1:0-905 GCF_003070985.1 Temnothorax curvispinosus
GTTGTCCCTCCCTTGCCTGCTGGCTTTGCTGCGGCTGGCCCTGCTGGCCCTGCTGGCCCTGCTAGCCCTGGTTTGCTGCCAGTGTTTGCAATTGCTGGGCCAGCTGTTGCAGTTGCATTTGCTGTTGCTCATGCATCTGCAACAATTGGGCCAATTTTTCATTGGCATTCATTTCTTGACCTGTAAAATACATAAGTAAAATACATATTAGTATCATATCACTATCATTTTCATGTATAATACTAAAGTCTTACTAAACGATATACTTGCTCTATTACCAATACATTAATAACATTGATATACATTATAAATATATTGATACAGATTCTAAATAAATAATAATGAATTGTTTCTGACTAACCCGTCGTATCCTGCATCGTAGCGTGCACGCTGTCCCATATCTTTCTTTCGCGATATCTTTTGTTTTTCCGCTAGTTCCGCGAGTTAACACTGTCAACAAGCGTTTCTCATTTGGCTTCTAGTCTATGCGTGTCTGCCTGTTTGTTAAAAAATGTGTCGTTGACCGCTTTGTTGAGTGTACATACATTGTAACAAACTCATCACTTTACGAGTTTTAGAGTTACGCACGCACACACACACACACACGTACACATACACATACTCGTATTCATAGTCACATTCACACACTCAAATTTACACACAACATTTTTCGTTTCTATTTATATTTTAACATTTGCATTTTTTGTTTTCTGTCATTATTTTATAATCAATGGAAATGTGTGATAAATTTACAAAAAGACCTAAGCGAAGCTTTGTAGAAGCTTGGCTTAATGATGATCGATATAAATCTTGGATACGCAAAGTATCATCTAATAATAGTCTTTATTACTGTAATATAAGTAGGAAGAGTTAGAGAATTTTAGGCCGGGGATCTCAGGGGGGGG
>NW_020227682.1:1005-2716 GCF_003070985.1 Temnothorax curvispinosus
GGGTTGGGGGAGGGAGATCAGGCGAGCGCGTCGGGACATGTTCGATAAACAAATGCCGTCTCGCGTCGATGTTCGGCCGATAGTATTTATAAACAGATGTCATTTCACACTCATCAAATGCGAGCAAGCGCCTAAAGCAGGCGGCTATAATTTACGACCTGCGACTAGCGTGACACCGCGGTCCTTTTCACTTTTCTTCATAGGAAGAGCCGCTTATCGGTGTTTCGCGGCGCCATTCGGTTATGGCGTCGCGCGTTACAAAGGCGAGCGCTGATGACATGCAGCTAGATTTTATAAACACTAGACGGCATAAGCGCAGCAACGCGACTCAATTTCTATGGGTATCGACGAACGTCGATGACAGAATTTATAAACGAATATCATCTCGCACTGCGGATGGCCGAGCATCGATGGTCGCGAGACGTAGGTACTCGACCAAAAATTTTATGCGACTTAACCGTCGCGGTCTCTCCTCTTTATTTTTCTGTCTAGGAAGAGCCGCTTATCGATGTTTCGCGGCGCCATTCGGCTATAGCGTCGCGCGTTACAAAGGCGAGCGCCGATGACAGGCTGCTAGATTTTAGATTTTATAAACACTAGACAGCAATGCGACTCAATTTCTATGGGTATCGACGAACGTCGATGACAGAATTAATAAACGAATATCATCTCGCACTGCGGATGCGAGCATCGATGGTCGCGCGACGTACGTACTCGACCAAAAATTTTATGACTTAACCGTCGCGGGTTACAAAGACGAGCGCCGGTGACAGGCTGCTAGATTTTATAAACACTAAACAGCAATGCGACTCAATTTTTATGGGTGATATTGTTTCTCTGCAGTGTATGCACACCATGCACTAAAACAGAAGAAACGATACGCGATGCTCTAGTTGAAACGAGAGGAAAAGGCAATAGAAAAATTATATAAGAAAGAATGAAGCAAGTCAAAATCACAGTCTGTGATTTGAAAGTCTACGCGTCGGTACATTGATTGAAAAAAAGTATAGCGAGATGACAATAATTCAGATATGGATCGCGAGTTATATAACGTGCGCAACATGGAACGGATAATTGAAAAGAACGAATTGAAAAGAAGAAGTGATCTTAACGAGTATATAACCTCTTTAGGCTATGATTACTATTTAATAAACGATATTGCCGATGCTTTTAAGACTGATGAAGATGTGCGAGAGACTGAGGGATGTGCGACGAATATCGCCGGTACAGTTTCTTCGCGATCGCGAACTAGGTATACGCGGAACCAGTGAACGCTTCGCTAGACAAGGAATCGTTATCGAAACCGAGCCTCCTTATGACTGGGACTCTAACGTGAGACGAAAAGTGTATCAACGGCTGCGGGACGAGTGCGTTAGCGAGGAAGAAAGATGTGCTGACGTGCCATATTACTTTAAACCGCGCTATTGGGACTATCACTATTGGGCGATTGAAATTTTTCGGAAGATCGAGGATGGTGGTTGTGAAGCACTGTACATTAAGATTCATACAGCTATTGGGAAGTACGTTGAATTATTGGTGATGAACAATTCGGCACATATGTATATGTACCTTGACCTCAATATTCCTAATCATCTATTGATTCAAAGAACCTGTGAACGTGACCGTGATGATATTGATAATTGGGAGCTCAATCATTTTAATATCCCCTACTTCTTTCCTTATCCGTTTATGTCTGCGCACTATGTCGTTC
>NW_020227683.1:0-1271 GCF_003070985.1 Temnothorax curvispinosus
ATTGTTGCCATTTGATATTGTCTCTACCATCAAATTTGCTTGCTTTTCTCGCGAGGAATCTGAAGTTTCCTGCTCATCTGACGACATTTTCAACGTAATCGCTTCTATAGAATTAGAATTACAACGAAACGGTTCTTGGTCAGTGGTCTCCGTTAATTTATCGTGTATGAAAATATTATTTTTATTTGAGGGGTCGTCTTCTATTTTTACTTCTCCAAATAATAGCTTAGGCAATCCGGCAGGCGGATTAAATTTATGATTAGATGGAGCAAATGAGTCCCGTTTGTTGTGATCAGATTCGACTTCAACTTTATCGTTTGAAGATGAGGTTTTTGCTGCAGAAGATTTTTTTGTGAAGACCGAAGTTGCAAGCGATTTTTGTTTTAATTCATCTTTTGCTGCTTTGGCTAGCAGTCGCTTTTCGGTGGCTTTCGTAATTCCTTTTATAATGTTGGAATTTGTGTGCCCTTGAGCAACTGTTTGCTTAGGTTTATTTTCCTTAGGCGCGACTGAGGCGCCTACCGTCGACTTATCATCAGTCGACGATACTCGAGAATAAATACAATGCCGAACAATCCCAACTATGAACGGAGGCTTCTTTTGTGATGCCTGCATCTCCTTTTGTTTTTTCCGCTCGGCTCTCCACTGTAATAATTTTGTTTTAGGGTCATCTGTAACATCGAGCGGAATGAAGAAAAAACTGTTTATTCAATGGAGTAATTTTTATAAATATTTTATCGATACATGCATGTGTTCGAGATAATAGAACTGACAGGAAATAAATCATGACATTGCCGATGTCCACAAAAATAAACACGAACAGAAATAGTAGTCTACAACAAGATCCGTTATCGAGACATACACAAATGTGTGTGTACTCGATAAATTTTCAAAATCGTTTATTTTAAAAACAAATTATTTCGTACGAAAAAAAATATTTTTCTATAATTTCGACCCATCTTAATACAATCTTTATTCTCGTTAATCGCTTGTACCACGATTTCACACGCATTCTGTATTGCAGCTGAAGTAAAATTCCAAACGTATGTAAACAACAGAAAAAGCTCTTCAGGCCTGTTTTTTTTAGCTTAACTTCTTGTACGGTTCATCTTTCTTCTTTTTCCTTTCACGTTGGAAAGAAAAAGAGAAAAAATGACCCATGCGAGAAGTATAATCTAAAAAAAAACAACCATTATTAGACTCGCTCTGCCTACAGAAAATAAATAAAATGTCGAACAAGTACGTGAGACACGCGTTATTGGAAAATTTTC
>NW_020227684.1:0-10223 GCF_003070985.1 Temnothorax curvispinosus
GGTGATGTAAGTAATGCAGATATACCGTTTCTTTGTTTCCTTACAAAAATTTTAATAAATTTCTTATACCTTATTAATAATTTCCTTATATTTTATTAATTGCAAATTATAATCATCTAATAAGAATTGGATTGTCTATTACCTTTAAAACATTAATATATCTATAACTTTTATAGAATATAATATATATTTTTGCATTGTGTAGGAACAATCATGTTGTTGTTCCAGGTAATTAAAAGTTCCATGGTATATTTAAATCTTTTGCGAACAATGACTATGTGAAACGTATTTATGTGAAACATAAGTTAAGAAATATGCAAGATATATATTTTATATAAAATAGAATATATAGAACAGAATTAATATATCTTGAAAATAAGATTTAATAAATAAAATCAATGATTTTGTCAAACTCAAGATTATCAATCATTTTCAAAGATGCACGCTGTACAATTTTTTGTGATTTTCCTGATACTTGTTACTATAATTTCTACATTTTATGAAATACTGATTTTCGTATTCATCGAAATTACATATTCACCGTTTTTAGCAGCATAAGAAGCACGCTCTGCATAAAATCGAATAAAATACAGTTACACCTGATAATTAAAGCGTATTCGGTATTGTTTCTACAAATTCATTCGTATGATCTTCGTGACACGCGATATTCTGTCTCATAACTAATATACTATAAACTCGTGACAATACAATTGCTTGAACACGCAACCCTTTCAGAGCAATTGCAGGTTGCTCACCAAACTTTTTAGGAAAGTTGGCGCAGGTGCTATTTCACATTCAACTTCGAAACAATGAACTGGCCATCGTGATAGCGCATTGCATGCCTTCCTAAAGTAATTGTGCTGAACTATAGGTACACGTGTGGCAGGAAGCGTGGAACTGAAAAAGCGTGACGATTGCAATTTGCAATCGACGATTTCTCATTTCAACTTAAACATGTTACATATGAATTAAATTGACTACTTTTTCCTAAATTATTAAAACTGAATGTATATTGTGCTCTACGCGGAAAAGGAAGATATTCGTAAAATTAAACATTTGCTGACATATTTTACGAAAAGTCACGTCGAAAAGTGTTGTATATCAGTGTTATAATATTATAATACACATGAAAGTATTATGTAAAAAGTTTTGTCTTGCTAAAAACATTACTTAATTAGATATTACTTATAATATCTATATTAAAATATTGAAAATACATATAATATGTAAATATATTATTCGCAGTTTATTATAATTTTATTTTTATAATTTTCATTATATTCATTTACATTATAATTTTCTCAATTATAGAACATTTTTTTAATATTACAGAATTAAAATTAAAAAAATTAATTTATTTATTTCTGAAGAAAGCTGTCAATAAATGTGTACTTTCCAGAAGTAGAGCGCATATGGTAAAATTTATTAAATGATGTTAATGATTTTATGACTTTATACATATATAATTTGACTTAATATCCATTGTCAAATACACATTTGTAAACAATCATATTCTTTTCAAGCACTTTTCACTACATTATAACACAGTCGACTGCCTAATTTTGGAACAAGTTTCATTTGTGTATCGATTAAAAAAAGTTTCACCCTTTTCCTCTCGAACAAATCGATATAAACACAGGTATCATGCATGTTGTTCAACTCCCCTTACTCTGAAGGGATAAGACAGATAAACAGAATGGAACTGATAGGGAACAAAACAGAGCTACCCACAAGCGGATGAGGGTCGAGGGATAAGTTCTTATTATCCGTTCAAATAAAAATACAGAAACGAATGAGTTACAACAGAGTTACAGTAACAAAAAAAAGGTAGTCGGACAGCGTGACTAGTCTGTCGCTTTCGCCGTCTATCTTGCAATGAAAATTCACCACCACTTCAATTTGCTATCGATTACCTGAGAGATGAGTGTATAAAATGAAAGTATAGTCTCATAGCCAATACACCGCGCACGCGTTACTCTGTAACTATTACCCCGCGTACGTTTCGAGAAATCTGCGCGAGTCAGTCGTGTCTCTGCGCTCGAGAAGTGAACATGACGAAGCTTCCACAGAACCCGCCGATCATCTTTAACTACGTAGAGAATAAGGAGTATAGCATCAAGCCGATTCGTTGGCTGCTGAAGCCGATAAGTGTCTGGCCGATGACGGACTCGTCGATCGCGGAGAGGATCTCGTCAGTAGCGTTGCTGATAGCATGCATTTTTTTAATCGTCAGTACTTTGGTGCCTTGCGCGTTGGCCACAATCTTAGACGAGAACAAAGATATGGAGATGAAAATACGTGAATTTGGACCGCTCAGCAACTGGGTGCTGGCGAGTCTCAAGTATATCTCGTTGCTGGCGCACGTTGACGACATATATCAATGTATCAAACACATCGAGATGGATTGGCGGTCTGTGACGAAATTCGAGGAGCAGGAGATAATGCTGAAGAATGCCAAGATCGGTCGTTTCGTCGCGATATTTTCCGCGACATTCGTGCACAGCGGCGTATTCTCGTACAGTATTTTTCGAGGAATGACGTTAAGCGAAGCCGCCGTCGGGGGCGATAACGTGTCGGTGCGTCCGCTACCTTTCGCGTTCTACGATAAGCTCCTAGACACCACGACGAGCCCGATGTACGAAATAGTGTTCATAATACAGTGTCTATCCACGTTTGTTGTAAATTCCATAGCAGTAGGCGCATGCTGTCTCACCGCCGTGTTCGTTATGCATGCCTGCGGTCAGTTAAAAATCCTTATGTCCTTGCTGGATAATCTGATCGACGAAAGAAACGAAAAGAAAGACTCCTCGCAGCAGAAGTTCGCCATCATCGTCGAACATCATTTAAAAATACTCAGGTAATCGAAGGGACAATTTAATAATAAATTTTTTGTATTGTAATGACGGATATTTTTATCTTCGTTTTAATTACATGCTAAATGTTGTGTGAATAATATCTACATTGATCTATTATTAAATAAGTATGTTAAAATAAAACCTCGAATAAAACATGTTAATAACGGTAATACACAAAAATGTACCATTATTTTGATACGTTATACATATACCATATATTCTTAAATAAATGTATTTCTAGTTTCGTGTCTTACGTAGAGAAAATTATGAATATAGTTTGTCTCGTGGAAGTAGCAGGTTGCACGATGCACATGTGTCTCTTGGGCTATTATTGCATACTGGTATGCGTATTGTGTGAAACTTGTGTTTGCCGCTGGTTACCTATTGCTCTAACGAATTAGAGAATCTCTTTTAGGATTGGAACCAAGACGAAAAAGAAAGTATGGTGGCATACGCTATAATATTGATCTCAGTTACTTTCAACATCTTTATATTTTGTTACTTTGGGGAGATTCTTTCAGAACAGGTGACGGCAACGCTTGTTAGACATATAAAATAGTATATTGTGCACCAAGGGGCGAAAGTAGCGTTTTTCAGACGAGTGTGAAGTTTGCCGCCCTCGCCTTCGGCTCGGGCGGCAAATCACTCGAGTCTGAAAAAGCTTTCGCCCCGAGGTGCACACGATATTTTTCACAATATCTTTACGGAAAGTTCGACCTCCATGCCTAGAGAGAGGCGAGAGTGGCCATTTCACGCCAGGACGGCATAGCGGGACGAAAGTGATCACTTTCCACCCTAGGAAGGAAAGTGGTTACTTTCGTCCCGCTAATGCCGTCCTGGCGTGAAATTGGTCACTTTCACCCCTCTCTACAGGCATGGAAAGTCAAACTTTCCGTGGAAGTGTTGTGAAAAATGATTTTATACCTATCGATAAGAATACCAATCGATAAAAACTTTACGATCTATTAATCGTTAATTTTACGTGTGAGTTTTATCGAAACGCGATATTGCCGCGAGCGTATTTTTTTTATTTAATCGTAATATAACAGAGCGGCCAAGTTGGTGAAACTGCCTACATGACAAATTGGTATCTGTTACCCGGAAATACCGCTCTCGGTCTCATTCTAATCATTTTAAAATCCAGCATCGTAGTTAAAATCTCTGCTGGAAAGATGATTGAGCTTTCCCTTTCTACCTTCGGTAATGTGAGTATATACAAAAATAGTATTTTTAATTTGCAGGCATGTACACTGAGAAAAAAGTTTTATTATACTATATAAACAACCAACAATTCTCAACAAAACTTTTTTTGCAATAGCAATTCGGCAAAACTTTGCTATTGCAACAAAAGGTTTTGCTATTATTGCAAAATTAATTAGCTCTCGCAGCAAAAAAAGTTTGTTGTTCACATAATAACAAAACCTTTCTCTCAGTATAGTTTACAGAAATAGTACTTTATAATATTATATAATTATTTTATATAGCTTGTAAAAATTATTATAAAGATTAGATGATTGTTTTAATGACTAACCAAACAATCACATTCTTTATACTGACAATATAATTAAAACTATTTCAGGTAATTAAATCCGCGTTAGCATATTTAAACATACTTCGTACCCTCATTATATAAATAACATTAATGTTATATATATAGATGTATATATAGATATATATAGATTATAAACAGTAAATATAGTATGCAATTGAATAATTAAATAATAATGATACTGTTGTGAGAATATTTTACCCGTCATGTTTATAAGTAAAATATAATTTCACTTTATTACTCCTTTAAATTTGTATATCCTGAGAAAAATATGATTGATCTTCTTAATAAAATTAATTTTTTGCTTACTCGCTGAGGGAAATCGCAGACGTGATCCACAATATAACTGCGCGTTCAGAACTGTAATATTCCGTACGTAAAACTTCAGACCTAACTATCGATTACAAGCTGCTTCTACCTGTTGCCGCGGCGGCTACACGACAATACATTATTAGGACCATTATATCATGTGCCGTTCAATGTCTGCGCACGCGCTGACCGTTACTATTGCGTGTGCGGCAACGAAGGGACAGCCTCAGTAAGTTCGCTACCTTCGTCAGAAAACGATGGAGGATGATCTCACGGATAGTACTAGTGTCTCCGTATCCACGTACTTGGTTGAATACAAATACAACGAGTACAGTATCCAGATAATACGTTGGATTCTCAAGGCGATTAATGTATGGCCGCGTCCCACCGATATCTCAATCATCGAAAAGATCCGCTCCGATTTCGCGATATTTGTGTGCTACTTCCTGATAATCAGCATCATGATACCAACTGGTCTGAGTATACTCATCGACTCGCAGCAGTCGAACGACGACAAGCTGTTGAGCGTTGGCCCATTCACCTTCTGGCTCATAGCGATGATGAATTATTCTTGCCTCTTGATGCACGTGGACGATATACACGACTGTGTGGAGCACGTGAAAGCGGACTGGCGAATTATCCGGAGATGCGAGGATCGGAGAGTGATGCTGAAGAGCGCCAAGATAGGTCGATTCATCGCCGGTTTCTGCGCCGTGTTCATGCACAGCGGTGTGTTCTCGTACAATATCGTCCAAGGCCTCTCCAAAGTTATCTTACACGTGGGGAATAGTACCGTCGCGGTTCGCGCGTTACCCTATCCCTTCTACATCAAGATTCTCAACGCGCACGTCAGTCCGACGTACGAGCTCGTGTTTTTTGTACAGTGCCTCTCGTCCTTCGTCGTCAACTGCGTTACAGTCGCCACATGCGGCCTGGCAGCAGTTTTGGTAATGCACGCGTGCGGCCAAATGAAAATCATGATATCCTGGCTCGAAAATTTCATGGACGACAAAAATGAGGAAAAAACTTCTATTTCTATGAGACAAAGGTTCGCAATCATAGTGAATCATCATTTGAGAATCTTGAGGTGAGCTATCATTTCTGACTTTTTGCTGTGTACCTACTTGATATTTTCTAATTTGCATCACCGGATCCAATCCAATTTAATTAAATCGTAACGTAATTAACAGCTGATATCAGCATATTTTTTTAATGCAACTGTTATATGCTTAAGTCATAATTTAGGTTTCATTTTTAAATGTTACATAATAAACGTTATATGCTTAATCGAATAAAAATTGCTGCAAAATAATTATGATAGATCGTGATCATACGCTATATTTGCAGTTTTGTATCCCGTACAGAGAAAATTATGAATATAATATGTCTTGTGGAATTAATTGGATGTACTATGCATATATGTCTTTTAGGATATTATTGCATTATGGTATGGAAATTCTTCCAGAATATATATGTATATAGTCACAATTTATATATTTTCATTTTACTACTCGTTTTACTATTATACCACTTAAATGTACCTAAGATTTAATAAAATAAAGTCTCTTTTAGGATTTTATTCACGACAATCATCAAAGTATTTTGTCGCATTCAATGGTATTATCTTCGATTACTTTTAATATATTTATATTCTGTTATATCGGAGAGATACTTTCTGATCAGGTAACATTTAAAATTGAAAATGACAATAAAAAGTTCTAATAAAAAGTTGTACGTTTTAATAAAAAAGAATCAATATAAAATCGGCGATAGAGTTTATGGTGTTTATACTTACAAGATCGAGATTTATTACGAAAATTTATTGAGATGCAATATCGCTGGTCTCTTTAATCGAATTATAACAGGTATACAAAACGGCCTTTAGGGCGAACAGATCGGTAAATCTGCCTATATGACAAACTGGTATCTCTTGCCTGGAAAAACCGCCCAGGGGCTCATTCTGATAATTCTAAGATCCAATGCTGGCATCAAGATAACTGCCGGAAAGATTGTTCAGCTCTCATTTTCTACTTTCGGTGATGTAAGTATGCAAAAATACATATTATTTATAATTTATGCATATAAAACAACATGGAATTTATATTCATATAAAAAATGTTTGTCTGCATTGAAATTTTATCACATTTGTAATATTTCATGCAATATATCTGTAAAAGTATTTTAAGATATAAATATTTTTTCAAAGAATAATGGATTTTTGAACGAAGATGAGTAATTTCTAATTGCTTTAGGTAATTAAATCTGCCTTAGCGTATTTAAATATACTTCGGACTGTACTGCTTACGTAAATAATTGTACAGCTTTGGTGTGAAAAAAATAACATGCAAAATAAGCAGTTTATAATAAATATAGATACTTGATAAAAACTTTATGTAATATTTTTTTATGTTAAATGAGTACTCATTGTCCCGGCCGCAAATAAATTAACAAAAAAAAATAATACTCTTGTTTACCAAATGTTTACTTAAAAACACAATGAGTGCTTTTCATTTAGCGACTCAAGTCGATACAAGTCATTCTGTCTTTTTTTAACATCTAGTAAACAACGAAGATAAAGTGACGCTTATGTCGACTTGTGTCGTTAACTGTGGAAAGCAGTGAAACCACCCAACATAAATTTTAATTATAGTTAATTGTAGAATTTTATGAGATCAAAAATATAGTATGTGTATACGTACACTGAGAGAAATAATAATTTTTTTCAAAAAAAATTTTGTTGATTTAATAAAACCGGAAGATTGTATGTTGCCAACCAGATGATTTGATTGGCTTAACAAAATATTTCTACAAAATATTTTGTTCTTTTTGACTATTTTGTTTGTTGACTATATTGAATTGTTCTTTTTAACTAAATATTTTATACTATCAATTATACATAATGGCTGCATTCGGGGAGCGCGCTATTAGCGCTATTTGCTTATTTTATACTTGTTTTACATTTAATGAGCGATAAAGATAGAATGATACAATAGCGCTAATAGCACGCTCTCCGAATGCAGCCAATATAACATTAACTAAATATTTCTTTAAATAAATTTACTATTTTTAAAAACGTTAATGTTCTTGGTTCAACAAAATTATTTTATTGAGTTAACGAAATTGATCATTAACTTAAAAAAAAATGATATTGTATGATACCATTTTCAGAATTCAATTATTTCATTTTGTTCAAATAATAGACGTGTACTTAATTCAATAAAATAAATAATTGGATCAATAAATTGAAAAATCAACAAAACTGTTTTGTTGATTCTACAATATTTTTCCCTCAGTGTAGTGTGCACACGAACACAAGTCTTACTTACAAATTCAGGAGGCATCAGTATTACATATAAATATGCTTCAACCAATTCTCTTTCATATATTTATATTTATCTATGTAAAAATGTTAATTATATTAGAAATATTGAATTTATCAAAATAAATTAATTTATTCAATATTGTCATTATATTTTCTTATACGTTGCACTCTAATAACAGCTAATAAATTTAAATAAATATTTTAATTAACCTTTCAGAAAGGAATTTATATCTCACATTTGTTCTTGTGCTACCCTTTTTAAAGACACATTCATTCCCATCAGAATAACCATATGTAAAGTGAGGTATACGTAAAAGGTCGTCTACTGGCTATGTCAGAAAATCTGAAGCAGGAAACATGTATCCAGTATATTACGTATTCCCCCTTGATCGTGAACAATAGCGCATCGGAACCCTTTTTTCCCATCAAATTTACTTCCTCATCTGCATCCCCTCAAAAGGACTTGCACGCAGCACGCAATAAAGTTCCAGGAACCACAGTCTCACTAATAAATAATTAAATAGCAGGTAGAAAAGAAAGAAAGGAATCAATTGCGTTCACGCACGAACGTTTATATAGGCGGACGGAAGACGCACATGCGCGTGCCGAACTGGCTGACCGTCAGCAGTTCGCTGACGCTCAGTCAGTTGCGTGCATCGTCGCGATTTAGTCCTTACTATGCTCGAGCATTCAAAGTTGAACTCTATCAAATCCATTAGTCTCGAACTAACGGACGGTTGGAACTACAGCATTCAGCTGAATCGCTGGTTCCTGAAACCGATCGGCGCGTGGCCGTTGACTCTCTGCGAGACCACGATGGAGAAGATTGCTTGCATGATCCTGACGGTGGTCAGTTGTTTCCTGATATGTTTTCTGCTTATCCCATGCACTCTTTGTACCATCCTAGTGGACACCGATCTCGATACTAAAATCAGAATGATCGGTCCGGTCAGTTTTATCCTGATGGCCGCGGTGAAGCAGTACATCCTCATCACCCGCAGTGAGAACATCAGCGAATGCTTTCGGCATATCCGCACGGACTGGAGTCGCGTCGCGTTGGCTCGTGAGAAAGACCGAGAAATAATGGTGGACAATGCCAAGTTCGGCCGCTGGCTCTCCTCTATCAGCGCAATGTTCATGTACTCCGCCGGTATATTCTTCACCACGGTGATGCCGATCTGCGCGAGAAGAACGGAGATTATCGACAACGAAACGGTGAGGATGCTCTCCTTCCCGATCTACCGTGGCCTCTTCGATCCACGAACCACGCCGGCCTTCGAAATAGCGCAGTTCACGCAAGCTTTAGCTGGTTACGTCATTTACACGATCATCATCGGCGTGTGCAGTGTGGCAGCGGTATTCGTCATGCACGCCTGCGGTCAGTTTCAGATACTCATGCTAAAGATGGATGATCTCGCGGATGGAAAAGAGAGAAAGAGCGCGAGCATGCAGCACGCACGAGGGGAAACTCGGCGACATTGTAAAACATCACATCAGGATACTTAGGTAACGTACGCGTTGATTTCCATATTAATCGGCTTGTAATAGCAGCTTATATGCAAAGATTATACCCACAAAAAATATATCATTTGCAATTTGCGAAAATCTTTCTTACACAATATCAGAATCCTAAAATAACTTTATAATAAACGATATAAGTCTTGTGTGTGCAAATTTTTATAATTAAAGACAGACTTTGTAAGCCAGCAATTTTGATAATTACTATATCATAAATGTGTTCCAAGAGATTAATATATTATTATATAAACCTGTAATATATAAAAAGATTTCAATTTCCATTTTAATTTTAATCGCATAACTTGCAGTTTTATCACTCGCACCGAGGAGCTTTTAAACGAGATTTGCCTCGTGGATGTAGTTGGCTGTACGCTCAACATATGCTTTCTGGGATTCAATATGATGACGGTACAAAAAATATTTTGCGAACGATATTTTAAATACGCTACAACATAATACAATTACGTTTCATGACGTTAGCCTTCTAGGAATGGGAACATCGTGAAACATTAGGAACGATGACGTTCAGTTCGTTGCTCATATCCTTCACGTTCAATATATTTATCCTTTGCTATATCGGCGAAATTCTTGCCGAACAGGTACTTAAACTGTAATTGCAACTTTTACATACTTATTGCAAATATGATTTAATATTTGAGATAAAATGTTA
>NW_020227685.1:0-1264 GCF_003070985.1 Temnothorax curvispinosus
AAGTGTACAATCTCGCGTCTTCAAAATATAATAATTCTCAGACACAGTTGAGGAATAATTGTCTAGCACAAGAGGTCCTCTTATAATTGTCCTCCTTTTCTCTCGTTTTCTCACGCAGGAACATTTTATATTCAACTATGTGGTGTACAATTTTGCCGCTATATATTGACCGCAGGGAGCTGATACCGAAGAGATCGTTAAGAAGGAAGGTGTATCCAAAATTGCACATGTATGTACGTATATGCTTTCTTGTAAATTTTAAAAGTTGAAAAGAACGAGAAAGTGTTCTGTAGCGCAATTTGTATTGTAGGCAAGTTATGCTAAAGTATTTGTGAATTGAGTCCCTATTATCCATTATTATGATATAATTTTTATCAACAATATTAGAGAAGTAACGAAAATTAATTTTATTAAGTATTCAAAGCAATTGATAGTTTTTAGCATTAAGTATTTCCATTTTCTCATAATATGCTTAAAAAATATTGCAGGGGATTTGTGTGTTATGCGAAGCAATTGATACTATTAAGGTTCATTGGTCATATGAAGTTTGCACACGTCAAGCTTGACTTCCTAAAGATCATAATGCATTCTGAAAATGATACCGTTCAGGTTCATTGGCGTATACGTGGTATCGTCACAGGCTGGAAGGTATTTTCTATGTTTTGGAAGTAAAATTTGGAAAATACAACATGCCATAAAATAAGCGCTAACCAGGAAACGTAAGTGTAATCAGTGCTCTAAACATTCCTTCTAATAGTAATATAAAATTGTTCTTATAAACATTAATTATAATTAATTCAAGTTGTCTATTATTTGAAAAAAGAACTTGATTTTTAGTTTTGTTTTTTATTCTACTTTCAGAAAAAGATAAAACAATTTAGATTTCCTAAAATTAATTTTGCTTATGCTATCGGAGAGGAAACACTTATTATAAAATTGATTATAATACCAAGACAATTATATATAACGATTTCAGATGGTATGACGACTTTTTTATTTTTTAAGTTAATGCTGAATAGAAAAGTCTATAAGCATATTGCGGACAAGATGATGCCTAATCAGGATACAGCCACGAAAAAGAAAGATATGCGCATGGCAGGGAAATTAACGCTATTCACAGGCTTTGTATGCACATTTAGTAACAACAAGGATTCTTTGCAATGGGCTCTGTCTTAAAATGGCATCAATTGAAGTGAATCCACTGCTGAGTGCTGAACTTATACGATTTTATCCGTCACAACGAATAGACCAAGAAGAATGCTTT
>NW_020227686.1:0-3953 GCF_003070985.1 Temnothorax curvispinosus
TTTTAATTGCGCATTAATTACCGCGCGTGGCATTGCCTCTTTCACTTCCCTTTATTTGATTTAAAAATTGAAACAACAATGTGTAATAGTAATATTAATAACATACCGATATGAATCCGGGGTGATCATTTTTCATATAGCGATAAATAATTGTTTTTTAGGTGATATTGTTTTACGTCCTAATTTTGATCTTAGTAATTTTAGGTTTTAAAATATGTAGAATAAAATTAAATGTTGCTCGCTTTATTCTAAGAAAAAAGGATTTATTTAAAAATTAAATATTCTTCCTCATCGAATAATAATTCTAATAATGTTATTATTTGTGTAAATATAACACACAATAACCTATCGTCTGCCATTTTGACGTGCTCATAGTCGCTTACATTGCCAAAACGAACGACATTTCTTACTATTGTGTAAGCGCTCAGATACCAAATCGAACGATTGAAAACAGCGTGAACGCTTACAGCGCGTGAGCGTCCAAAGCAAACGCACCCTTAGTGCTGCTCTTAGTAATAGATCATCCTGACCGTCTTCTAATGTAAGGTAGACCGGGGCACGTTGTCACACGGGGCACGTTGTCACATCGGTTTTATTTAAAAAACTAATAACCAGATAGCAGTACCCGTCATTCCCAAAACGTGTTAGTGTATGCCCATCTTTGGTGTGTTTACAGTGTTGAGATTGCTCCAGCCGTGTTGACATAAAATCAACTTGAAAGTTTTTTGCGACCGTAAGTAAAATTTTATTGTCTAATATTCAACGTACTGGACATAAAGCTTATGTTTTTTCAGAATAGACCTTTATATTATCTTAAAGTATGTATTTTTACCTACCGCGTGCAATACCTAATCTTATGAATATCTCAAACGTGTCGGCCATGAGGCTGTTTGTAGTAAAAAAATGCCCTCGGGGCACGTTGTCACAGATTTGATGGGAATCTATTGCGAATCTTCGGATGACGATAACGAGTAAAAATATTTTATGTTTAATCATCGACATGATTATTAAAAAAAATGTGTATTAATAAGTTGCGCATTCAAGTGAAATTCTTGTATTTAGATTAAGACAAAAACTTCGTGCTTTTTGTACTTTTTTGAAATAAAATAAATGTTTCTATGAAGGATTTTACTTTTTTACATTGCAGCGCACTATAATATAATAACATTTTGCATGCAATTACATTTGATGTGACAACGTACAAGCGTTATTTATTGTTATGTAACAACTGTAGAATAACAATCACACAAAATTTGATAATGTCCAATTAAAGCTGAGGGTTCACTCAAAATTTTAGCATATCAAAGTACTCTTAAATATTGAATGTAAAAAATACAAAAAATATTGAATCAAATGTGTGACAACGTGCCCCGGTCTACCCTACATTTTTAAAAAAATCACGTATATTTTTTTAAACAAAAATCGGAAACGTTTCAAGAAAATCAGTACATTAATGAAAAATTAAACTCGCGGTTTCAAAAAAATCAACATATACAATTTTTTGAGATTCGGTCAATTATTTTCAGAAAAATTGGAAAAATTTTGGAACCGGTTTTCAAAAAGATCGGTAACGAAAAATTATACACTTTATGGCAATCCCCGGGAAATTCTACCCCTACTTCATATACAATTCTTTTCGGTCACTTAATTCCCGAAAAATTGGAAAAATTTCGTAACCGGTTTCCAAAAAAATCGGTAGCGAAAAATTGTACACTTTATGGCACTTTCTGGGACATTCTACCCTTACTTCATATACAATTCTTTGAGATTTGGTCAATTAATTCTCGTAAAATTTGAAAAAATTTCGGAACCGGTTTCCAAAAAAATTGGTAACGAAAAATTAACCACATCATTGCACTTCCCGAAAAATTCTATCGGTTAATTATTTCAGAAAAAATTGAAAAAATTATTTTCAAAAAATTGGTAACAAAAAATTATACACTTTATAGTATACACTTTATAGCATTTCCCAGAAAATTCTACCCCTGTTTCATACGTAATTCTTTGAGATTCGGTCAATTATTTCAGGAAAAATTGAAAAAATTAAGAAAACCGGTTTCCAGAAAATCGGTAACGAAAAACTATACACGCCATGGCACTCTCCGGAAAATTCTAGCTCCGTTTCATATACTTTTGGAAAAATTCGATCCACTAACGAATGAGTAGTTCGCGGACAAACGGACGGACGGACAGACAGACAGACGCGCGTACGGTATCGTTGAATACAAACCAAAATACGATGGCGAAAATCCATCGATAAAGAAAACAACGCCGAAAGCATTTTATAGGCCGTGCCTATTCTATTTGTCGTGATGTCGGGTGCTCGTGATAATTCGTAGTACATACATACACCAAGTATCGTCGCGGTAAACGCGCTACGACTGCATATATAGAATACGGCATTAAGGAGGCTCTTACCTCGACCATAAAACGACAGATCTTTATGAAATTAAATTATGTTGTAAAGTGAACCACAACGAACCGATGCCCAAAACTTTAACATAGGTTGACGATAAAAATTTTAAAAATATCAGTATTGAAATTCGCATTTTTAACACAGGGCATATGGTAAACACTAAAATTTTTACCGGAAGTGATGTATTTTCTTGGCAAGTTTGCGAGCCAGGTAAACAAAAAACTAAGGAATTGTAGTTAAAATAATAATCTTTCTAATGATAAGAAGAAAACTTGGTGCTGACGATGAGTTATAAAAGATATTTTAGTTTTAATATGACGTACGACAGGTTAGGCGAATGATCTTCCGAGTGTCAAAATCGCGCGAAGTTTCTAACCTCACTTGCACATGTCTTTTCTCTGCGCTGTACGGTAGCGGCATAATTATTTTCTCGTGCATTGACAACCTTTATTTTCGAGAATTTTCCTTTCATTTTCCCTCTCAGCATTCTCACGTTATATCTTTCTTTTGGCTCCATCTCTTCATCGCATCAATCGCTACAACGCTACACGGCTACACCTCACTTAGCTGTAAACTGCTACAGACGACGTTGTAACACGCGCATGTTATTATTCTGCTCTTTAGCACTGACGTAGTCAACTGACTTATTGTATACATTTTAATATTTACACTAATAGAACATATAACTTACTCTTACACTATGTAAAAATCATCATTTATTTATTTATTTAATTTTCCGATAATTTTATAACCAATTATTAATGATAATTTTTCGGTTGCTACATTGATTAAAGCAGCCGGGTAAGAGCCTCCTTAATATGTGTGAGACATCGCGAGATCGAGTACGGGGAATATAGAATCGGCGCAACGCGTAAGATGGATATAAGTATACCTAGGCGGAAATTATATTAATGACAGTACGATAACGCGTCGCTGTGTACAACACGGTGCCCGCGATTGGCGTTATATTAGTGTGAAGTGTATATACCTACGTGGATATATGTATAATGAAAATAAGATCTCTAATATATTTTTACAGCTGAATTTTTAAAATTTTTGAAATTAATTTTTGTCAGCAAAAGTTTGATAGCGCGTTATCTTTTTCCTGAATTTTTAGATTTTCAATATTAAATATTTAGATAATTATACTTAAAATAAAAATAATGAAAAAGTCACAATTAAAAATTTATAATAATTAGAGATAAATGTGATAAGTAATAGATACGAAATATTGGACAAATGCAATGATTGATTTTTAATCGATCTTTTATATATTAACAATAGATTTGAAAAGCGTATACGATTCCTTGACAAGATTTTAAGCAATCTTAGTTGTTGTATATAATAATAACCGATATAAAATTTTCAATTACTTACAGAGATGTGTCGCGGTATAATGTAAGAAAAAAAATCAAACAGAAAATATCTCTTAAAATTTAAATTTCTCTTGTCAGTTTTGTGCAGTTTTTGAAGGGTCACAAAAGAAAAAGCAGAGTAGCAAGTATAGAGATGTAAGATTATATTACTAGTGTTAGAA
>NW_020227687.1:0-3562 GCF_003070985.1 Temnothorax curvispinosus
AAACGGACCAAAGCTAGCGAAGCTTGTTTCTTTGCCTCGACTGTGCCGGGACTATTATAACATCGACATAAACCAAAATTTGAAGAGTGTTCTCTTCAAAACAAAACTGTTTCAAATATTGATGAGGAAAATATTAAGTATATTGTTATATCGAAATATGGTACAATTTTCCATGTGTACTTCTTGCAGCCTGTTTTCTCAATGTCTATTAATTGAAAGATATACATCCGGGATCCCCTCATCACTCTCTACGAGTTTTCGTAGATAGCCGATGGCACAATAGCATTGTGGTAACAGCATCTTATGAGGCGTGAGCTTCAACAATGCGTATTGGCTGATGCATTTTAGTATCCAATTCACAGAAATGGTTGGTGCTTTGGCAGTTAGATACCAATCTTCTATCAGGCAAACCGAAACAAATACTTTAATACGTACTTTCTTTTTTAAATTTATTTGCTATTTCGTTAAACTGATTGAGACACTTCTTAATTCGCTTTCTAGAGAAACAAATCTAGTCTCTATTGATACTTCTATAAAAACATTTTTTTTAAATAACTATAAATATTCTTGCTGCATTCTCAACCGTTAAGCGTGTACAAAGTATTTTCTCGCACCTTGCTTTTAGCTTCACCAACTCGTACTTCTCCGCTGCAAATAGTAACTCTTTGATTTTTTCCAAATTATACACAAAGCGATGTATAATACATGGACATGGTCTCTCCGCTTTGTGAGCGTTGCCAGCGCATTTCCACATGCTGTTAACATGCACGGTCTGCCGTCTGGCACCGTTCTCTCTCGCGACATTAACTTAGATTTTGACAACGCTTAGCGCCTGTGCCTTTATATAGATGGTCCGCTCTATAGAGATCGGCAAGTATGAACATCTCTGCTGCATTTTCAACCGTTAAGCGTATACAAAGTACTTTCTCGCACATTACTTTTAATTTGACTAATTCGTAGTATTTCTTCGCCGCAAATAATAAATTTGTGATTTTCTCCACATTTTCAATTTTTTCGGTGTAAATAAATCGTATCATTTCTCGCGCAGCATCGTAATGTAGTCGGTCTGCAGATAGGCAACTTTTGATTTTGGAAAAAAAAACAGCAAAGGATCAATTTCTTTACATTCATAGTTTTGCCAGTTTTTGTTTTTATTTTTACAACTGATTCGTTATTGTTTGGAGTTTTACTGAAATCCCTTTTTAGATGATTAAGTACCTGCGTGAAGGATCCCATTTTTGAAATTTTAAAATTCTAAAAGGTTGTTCCAGTTGCTCTAAACATTGTTTCAAAGTATTAGTTTGATTGGTCAAAAACTTTAGGATTTTGATTTTTAAATAAATTATTTCTTTATAAATCATTTCGTTTACCTGTAACGAGTTGTAAAGCATTTTTATATTTATATCAGATCCATTATTGTTTGGAGTTTTTCGATATTTCTGCTTAATATTATATACTGATAGTATTTTCTCTAACGTGTTATAAATTTATTGTGTCGTATCACAGGGAACGGACCTTTCCATTAATTCGAATGATTTTGCATGTTCTTTACAAGCACCAAATCATTATTCTCGATAGGTGTATAGGATTTAATAGGAAGGTTAGGGTCTTATTGCTAATCGCGTATGCTCCTCTAATTTATTTTTGTGTTGAAGATGCAAGTCTTTCATTTGTTTCTGCAGGGTTAATCTTTTTTACTGAAGATGTGATTCGGTTCCCTACTAAATTGTAGCTCGTAGGGAGTGTAATCCGTATTTTTGTTAATCGTATGCAATTATACGTTAACATTCCTGAGGTAATATACAATCCCATTGTTCTTGCTCGTTAATATGATGTCTTACATATGTCGCAGCCTTTTTGCTTTTGAAATTATTAAATACTGACAGCCTTATGTAAGGTGATAAAAGCTGTTTGAAGCTTAACTTGTACGCTCTTTGTGTAATAATATTTAAAAACGAGTATATATTTACTTGTAACAGTTCTATCATATCAGTACTCTTTTCCTGATCTTTTTTACGATTGATTTTACGATTTATCATATCTTCAATTGACAAAAAGAGCCACGTGTGGCACGGATTGAAATCCGGCGAATAAATAGGTAATTCGAGCGTTGTAATTTTATTTTTTGTCAAAAAATCGCGCACAATTTGTGATTGGTGCAGCTCTTTATGATCAAGTAAAAGAGACCAAGATTTTGTATTTTTATATCTAGGCCGAACTTCACGTAAATTATTATAAAAACGTTCAAGAACGCGCGAATAATATTCACCGTCCATTTCAACGTTATATCCACCCGGCCCGTATTCCGTAAAAAATTCTTTATAAATTAATCCTTCCCAATCGAAAAAAATTAATGGAATCGTCGCAATAAAGCCATTTTTTCCCACTTACTACTATGTTTTGTATGAAATTATAATTATTGTTTCCCGCGTTTACCATTTTTTGACAGAAGTGCAGTCTGTCGGCTTCTTGCTCATCCGTGAGGTTGAGCGGGACGAAGCATCCCGCAACTTGACGCTTGTTCAAACGTTTTACAATTTTAAATATCCTCTCTTTAGGTATATCGGTAATCTTGTGTATTATGTCCACGGACACATGGTGGTCCGACTGTATGATGTTTAGGACTTGTTCTTCATTGTCTGTGCGACTTGGTCTTCCTGAGATATTCTCTTCTTCCATATTGTTCAGTATTAAGAGAGATGATTCGGACGGTCAACCGGGAGCTTTCTCTACGATGTTCTGTCCCTGATCCTTGTGCCCAAGGTGATAATAGTAGTAATAAGTGGTCAAGACGAATAAAAGAAAAGATACGATTCCAACGTTCAACTGTCGAAAGCTGTCTTTATGTACGTGATGCTCTGTGTCGGGCGAATATTAGAAAACTTAATATAGTTTTCCATTATTAATATTTCATAAATTTGTATTAAATTTTGAAAGTCATTTTCTCTAAATATTATTTTTTAATCATCGAAATAAAATGGTCCAAATCAATATATGATAACAAATAACAACTTTGCAGTATTATTTTTCTGTGTGCAAAATTATTTGTTAAATTTATAAAATTTTTAGAGCGTATGCTCCTCCTCTAATTTATTTTTGTGTTGAAGATGCAATTATACGTTAACATTGCCTGAGGTAATATACTATCCCATTGTTCTTACTCGTTAATGTAATGTCTTACATATGTCGCAGCCTTTTTGAAATCATTCATTTTGTAGTAGGCTATAGCTGTTTACAAAACGGCAGTACACGTTTGCACACATTCATTGGCGCACAGGTCGTCAATTTTCTTTTACTTGAAAGTACACATGTAGGGGGGAGTGGAGCGGATCTGTGAAGTTGGTATTACATTCTACGAATTAAAAGAAATAAAATAAAATACCAAGAGTTCTAATAGCACTTTTCATAGTTCTACAGTTCCTGATAAAAATTAAAAAGAGTTCCGCATTACTTACATTATAAAAAATTAAAATTGGAAAAATGTGCTCGCGAATCTAGCACGGCACTCTCTCCTCTGAAGTACCAAAACGCGTTAAATATTTGACAAAAGTTCCCGATAGCT
>NW_020227688.1:0-1394 GCF_003070985.1 Temnothorax curvispinosus
TTATGCTTTCCAATACTCAAAATAGCTGCTATATTTTCAAAACTTTTTTTGTTAATAATTTTTTAATGAATAACGAGCGACGGCTAAAACCTTCTGAAGGTCACTCGGGGTCGTGACTTTGACAACATATATCAAGGTCATTGAAATCGGTGAGGTCGCCCTTAATCTAAACATTTACCAAGTTATATTTATTTTGAACTTTAATACTGCATATCTCGAAAACTAAAGCAGTTAGCCCTATAAGATCTATATAATTTTTTGTTCAGCGTAAAAAATACTACCAGAAACCACAGTCAAATCAAGGGGCCCCGGTTATCGTGTTCTCCTCGATTTCGAGTACACATACACGTTCTCGAAACGTACACCGTGCGGACTTTCCAGCAAGCTTATCAAGACGTTTGTCTTGCCGCAATTCGACGGACCGCAGATGATACCGCGTATAGAAATCGGTAGTATGCCTCCATGTTTGCGTACCTCTTTCGTTAACGGCATCCTATCGTCAAAGTTTGTCACTTTGATCGTCCGCGATTGTCGTACGGACCGCATTTTACCTCCCCTCCACAACGAATGAAATGCAGTATCGAGAAAGCTGGCCTATTTATAGAGACGCGTAGAGCTGAGATGCTCAGTCTTTAAAATGTTTTTGCTCGTGTCGGATAACAGCGATATTTACGATTTAACCGCCGAGCAGTTAAAGTATATACCAAAGGTCATTCTACTGCGACAGTTTTATAATCACATAGATTATTTGTGGGATAAGCTTCCCGAACATATCAAGGCAGATTCGGAGGTTCAGCAATATCGGCGCTGTTTAATACATTATAATTTGCCGTGTCAGCAAACGCACATCGACGGTCCGCCGCCGTTGATAAAAAACTGCGGCGAATGCCGCCGAAGATAGGTCGAGGTCTGCTGAATCGCGCGATAAACGCGCTTCCGGTCGAATTACATATCCCCGGCTATCAATTTTGCGGACCGGGAACTCGTTTAGAAACACGATTGGCAAGAGGTGATCGGGGTATTAATCCATTGGACGCGGCGTGTCGCGAGCACGACATAGCCTACTCGCGTAGCAACGATCTCGCAGAACGACACGTGGCAGACAATATACTCGCCGCGGAAGCGCGAAAACGTGTCACCGCAAACGATTCGACTTTCGGAGAGAGAGCTGCGGCTACAGCCGTCTGGGCGGCCATGAAGGCTAAAACGAAACTCGGTATGGGTTTGAAAACGAAGAAAAAGAAGAAGACCAAGCGAATACTTCCGGTAGCGAAACGCGGCGGTATCCTACCAATCCTGCCGTTATTAGGGGTTCTCGGCTCGTTGGTCGGCGGAGCGGCGGGAGTTGCAAAGGCCGTGAATGATAACAAAGCCGCGCGACGTCAGCTGGAAGA
>NW_020227689.1:0-7895 GCF_003070985.1 Temnothorax curvispinosus
CATCTCGAAAAGACGTTATATATTGCCAGTCACGGTCGATTTAAATTTATCCACTTGTATACTTTGAAAATGATTAAAATGCAATTTTTTCCTAAAATTATAGCTTATAGCTTCAAATTCAATTTATGTGATAGAATCAAATTAGGTAACAAAATAATTTTAAGTTGATTATTTTAATCTCTATTTAACCACTGATACGTGAAAAAGCATATTACCATCAGAAGTAGCAAATAATGTCGGAACGGCATTATTTTTAAGCTTTAACAATCCATCAGCTCGATTTTGTTCCCAAGTTTCTGGTGCAAAGTGAACCTTTAATGAAAAATTGAATATAATTATTATTATATAATGTAAATAGACTAAAAATAAAGAATTCCATTTTAATTGTTACTTGACATAGCATCGAATGTTTGTTTGGTGTCCAATTTTTCCGTTTCATATTTTCAACCCAAACTGCACACCTTTTTGGGTCTTTTAGTGGAAAAGTACACATTTTGAATTTTTTTTCTGATGAATTATAGCAGTTGGGTGCTGCGCAGCCAGGCATTTTATAGTTATATTAATAACAACTGTAATTGTATTAAATGTTTAACTGCATAAACAAAGGTTAGGTTAGGTTTTACATTGTTATTAAAATTACAAGGAAAAGTTAGATAATTCAAACACTAATTTCAATATATATTACATATTTATCTACATTAATTTTATCTAACCTTATTAATAAATAAATGTAATGTATACTTGAATCTCTTATTTAGTACTTATCCTTATAAAAATGTCTTTATATCTTCCGCTCTTCTTGGCTGAAACATATGGCGGATCGAAGAACCAATCACGAATCGTTAACGGGGTGTCCAAACTCTCATTATAGGAACTCTAGCCTCGGACATGCATCTGCGAGGAGCTTCGGATTGGCTCATGCGAATAGGTCTTACGAAAGGAGACCGCGTGACTGCGCGGGCGCTTGCGTATGCGCCCACCTTCATGCCGGGAAGCCATTCCTGGTTCAGCCTTTGTACTAGTTAGCACGCGGTCATACTTGAGAGAATAAACACTTTTATTATATTGTACCCAGTTTATTTTACTACTACGCTCACGCGGCACAGTGTTCTACCCCAAGGACACAACAAATTGGCGACGAGGATCAAGATTTCCGCGCCGAGGAGGGCGGTTAAGTGTCGTGCAAGTAAAAAGCACGTTACGCGTTCGTGGCCGCCATTACGTCACAACGCAACAAGAAGTGACCGTGTTTCAACTGCAAGTAAGCAGATTGCATAATTTTCGGGTTCTTGCCACACAGTCAGTGGCGAGATTACTCAATTCCGAATGGCCAATACCGCCTGCAATACTTCGAATATCGAGGCCTTCAATCCTCAAAACGGTCCATGGACCGAATGGTGGGAAAGACTGGAAGCGGCGATACAGATATACAACGTATCGACTGAAAACCAAACGGCATATCTATTGCATCATTTGGGCGCCAGTGCTTACAGCGTCCTTAAAAATGAAGTCATGCCTCAGAAACCAAGCGAGATGACTTACAAAAACCTAACGGAAACGTTGGAAAAATTTTACGAGCCGAAACCTCTCGAAATCGCTGAGAATTTCAAACTCGCGAGCCGGAAACAGCAAGAGGGCGAGTCCATTTTGGAATACGCTACAGCATTGAAGAAACTATCGACGAACTGCAAACTGGGTGAGCATACAGAAAAGACGCTCAGGAACTATTTCGTGTTTGGGCTTAGAAATAAGCGAACACTCAATCGTCTACTGGAGACAACGGACCTCACGCTGGAGAAGGCGATACAAGTTGCCACGACAATGGAATTGTCGGAGAAGGGGACAAAACAATTACAAGGCGAAGAGGAAACTACCTTGGCCATCAGCACGAGGAAGACATCGGCATCTACAGATAAATTTAAAAAGCGCGGGAACGCGAATGCGAAAAATAGTGTTGCGAAAAATGGCGCGCGCGGGAAATCGGTTATCACGTGTTATCGTTGCGGCGGCAGCCATTATGCGTCAGCATGCACGCTCGATAGAAGTATGAAGTGTCTTTCGTGCGGAAAGGCGGGACATTTAAAAAAAGTGTGCAAATCGTCTCGTGAAAACAATACTAAGAATATTGAGGTGCTCGCGATCGAACAATTGCGTTTCAGAAAAAAATTCTTTGCCACGTTGAACGTTAATAATAAAGACGTGCGCTTCGAGGTCGATAGTGGATCGGCCGTCACTTTAATGTCGTTAACCGACGCGAAAAGGTTATTCAAAGGCGAACGCGTATTTACAACCGATTTGAATCTCATGTCCTACACACGCACGCCTATTCCATTATGCGGTTACATAGAAGTTAGAGTCAAGAACGGTAATCGTATTCGAAAATTACATTTATATATTGTAGAAATAGAAAAAGAACCACTATTAGGTCGCGAGTGGATATCACAACTTAATCAGATCGAGGAGTTGAAAAATATTACGGACCAACTTCAGTCGATTAAGCAAGTTACCGTAAATGACAATGCAACTACAAACGCTGTTAAACGAATTTAATAGTATTACAAGTCTGTCTATTGCGAAAATTACAGATATACAAGCAAGATTAAATGTTAAGCGAAATACAAATCCGGTATTCCATAAGCCGCGGCCCGTGCCTTTTCGTTTACGCAACCAGATTGAAGAAGAGCTAGAGACACTTACACAAAACGGGATTCTCGAGAAGGTGGACTTTTCCGAATGGGCCACGCCCATCGTTCCCGTTATTAAAAAAAATGGAGAGATTCGCGTTTGCGGGGACTACAGTGTCACGCTTAACCCCAATTTAAATATAGATTCGCACCCTTTACCAACACCAGACGAGCTTCTCACGCAAATGGCGGGAGAAAAAGTTTTTTCTAAAATCGACCTTTTACAGGCCTACTTGCAACTCGAGGTTAGACAGCAGGATCGCGAACTGCTTACTTTGAATACACATAAGGGTCTTTACAGACCAACGCGTTTGATGTACGGAGTCGCGTCCGCTCCAGCCATATGGCAACGCATCATTGAAAATATCCTTAAAGATATCCCGGGAGTCGTCGTATTTTTAGACGATATTAGAGTCTCAGGCAAAAACGTACAAGATCATTTAAGTAAACTGCGCCAGGTTTTTACGCGATTACAGAAATGCAACATACGAATTAATGTAAAGAAGAGCGAATTTTTTAAGGATCAAATCCAGTATTGCGGCTACGTAATAGACAAAAACGGTATCAATAAAGCTCCGGATAAAATAGATGCAATTTCCAACATGCCCCAACCTACAAATCTAACCGAACTTAGAAGCTTCTTGGGCATGATACGCTACTACGATAGGTTCGTTCCAAATCTAAGTGCCATTTTGCAACCGCTGAACAATCTTTTACAAAAGAACGTTAAATTCTATTGGTCGGAAGACTGTGAGAAAAGTTTCCAGGCAGCAAAACGAGCATTTACAAGCCCGAAATGCTTAGCTCATTTTGATCCCAGACTGCCCATAACCTTAGCCACTGACGCGAGTCCTTACGGAATAGGAGCAGTGCTCTCTCATATTTATCCAGACGGTTCGGAAAGAGCCATTCAATACGCGTCTCAAACGCTTTCGAAAACACAACGTTCATATTCTCAAATCGATAAAGAAGCGTTGGCAATAATCTTCGGTGTTAGGAAGTTTCATCAGTACCTACAAAGTACAGAATTTACTCTTATTACGGACCATCGTCCGCTCACGCAGATCTTTTCACCGACAAAGGGTTTGCCAATTTACACTGCTATGCGTATGCAGCACTATGCGTTAATATTACAAGGATTTTGTTATAAGATTAAATATAGGAAATCGAAATTACACTCAAATGCGGACTGCTTATCGAGACTTCCGATACCGCGAAATACAGACGAAATAGAGTGTGAAGCTGTGGACGAGTTCCAAGAAGCTACTTTCGATACGCTGCCTATTACAGCGGCACAAGTTGCTGCAGCTACAAGAGAGGATAAAGAATTATCCAACTTGCTAAAATTCTTAATAACAGGCTCTAATTCTAACGCGGATTCTAAAAGCAATAAATATTACACGGTTCCTTACGAGGAATTTTCCTTATTACACGGTGTTATTTTTCGAGGGCACAGAGTTGTTATTCCGATCGGGTTACAGAAAAAAATACTTCACGAGTTGCATCTAGGTCATTTTGGCACAGTCAAAATGAAGCATCTCGCGAGAGGGTACGTCTGGTGGAACAAGATTGACAATGACATAAAGAAATTAACGCAGAATTGTCATGAATGTAATTCGCACAGGAACAATCCACCTAAAGTTTCAAATCACGTGTGGGAACCAGCCCAATTACCCTTCGAAAGGGTACACGTCGATTTTGCAGGTCCATTTTTAGGACACAATTTTTTTATTCTGGTTGATTCGTACACAAAATGGCCGGAAATTCATATTGTCAAGGACATTACAACGAAAACTACCATTAATGTATGCAGACAAATATTTTACACGTACGGATTACCGAAATACATTGTATCCGATAACGGCACTGCGTTTACGTCGAAAGAATTTAGAAACTTTTTAGATTCACACGGTATCATTTCAAAATACACCGCACCGCATCATCCTGCAACAAATGGACAAGCCGAGCGCTATGTCCAGATTCTTAAAAATTCTTTGAAAGAGATGCAATCTACACATGCGAATGCGTATATCAATTTACAAAAATTACTCTTTCAGTACCGGAATACTTCTCACACTGCAACGGGAATAGCCCCAGCAGAGTTATTATTTTCAAGGAAAATACGTACTAAATTTGATTTGCTACGTCCGTCAAGTACAAAACGCACGATTCAGTATAAACGTCTTTTTAAATTCACGGTGGGAAAGAGAGTCAGTTGTTGCAATTACATTGATAAAATTAAATGGTTGTTCGGTACGATAATTGAACAGTTAAGCGACTTACATTTTAAAATACGTTTAGACGACGGTCGTGTCTGGAAAAGGCACATCAACCAAATGCGTCCGATAGGCGACGACACGCCAAAGAGTAGTGATGAAGATTTCTATGATTTTTACGATACTAATCCGCCGAATAATTGTGATAACGCGAACAATAATACTAGTAGTACAAATAATAATATAAGCAGAAATGCGAGCGAAGGGATAATTGTAAATGCGAGTCCGTCCCAAGCGTCTACTTCTACTAATAGTTCTAGTCAAACGTTAGTCAATGCAAGCGGCAACACTACTCCTACATCGCCAGGTCCTTCCTACTCTACTCTCACAGCTCCTAAAAACGATTCCTCAATTTTCTCTACGCCTCAAGGATCCTGGTGTGCTTCTACTCCTAAACTGTCTTCACCCACCAGCCTTTCTGGAACCCCAGAAGCGAAAGAGACAACACCCTCGAAAAAGGGAGCGTCACGTCCGCAACGACAAATTCGCTCTCTAAAGTACTTACAAGATTATGAGACTAGTAAGCCTCGAATTTCTAAGTGAGGGGAGTGTTGTGTGGCGTTTCATATAAACGCGCCACTGCGCTGCATGCCAGCCTCGGACATGCATCTGCGAGGAGCTTCGGATTGGCTCATGCGAATAGGTCTTACGAAAGGAGACCACGTGACTGCGCGGGCGCCCACCTTCATGTCGGGAAGCCATTCCTGGTTCAGCCTTTGTACTAGTTAGCACGCGGTCATACTTGAGAGAATAAACACTTTTATTATATTGTACCCAGTGTATTTTACTACTACGCTCACGCGGCACAGTGTTCTACCCCAAGGACACAACAACACACGACGTCGAATTTGCAATCTTCTATCTGTCACGCAAAATATTCAAATCAAATATTTACTTCTTTACTTTTCGATGATTGTATTAATGTACTGAGTATTTATTGATGGAATGTGGGTTAAGGAGATCGAATACAATATTTTAACTCCGACAATTGTTACATTTAGAAAGTTTTGAAGAGGAAAATGATGGTTTCTTCATTCAAAATACAACTACTTTACGATTTTTGCAGAATTGAAAAAGGGAACAAGTCACTCTGGAGTTCCAAGTTTATATACCCCTAACTAATATTGTTACTCGAAGTATTGCAATACATGTACATAATTTTTGTACGCTTTTTGAATCGCGACATTCAACAAAAAACGTTAATTAAGGGGATCCTATAGTCGTCTGTAACACACCGACACTTTGTTTAACCTCAACTTGCGTAAGTGTACGTTTGCAATAGGGGTATTCAAATAAGTTAGAGTTTAACGGTTTGACAGGTTATGTCGGGTTAAAGTCGGGTAAAAAGTTAATTTTTAAACTTTTAACCCAAAGATTAATGTGATAGGTTAATGAGTCACTTATGTATTTTGCATAACCTTAAAGAGTAGCGCGCCCAAAGTTAATTAATTAACTTTTTACTCGACTTTAACCCGACATAACCTGTCAAAACGTTAAACTTTAACTTATTTGAATACCCCTAATAATTATTTTTCACATATAACTTTTTTGTTTAGAGTCTATAAACCTAATTCTGACAACGGTATCGTATTTTTAGATGTAATCCGCTGGCCACGCCACAGTCTTTTTGTAACAATACATTGTAGAATTTTTATATAAAGCGAATGTTTTCGCAAGTTGAGGTTAAAACAAGTTTCGGTATTACAGACGACTATAAGATCCCCTTAAATAGGTAAAATATTGTTACTATAATTGTCTAAAATAAGTCGTTACACATAAACTTTATACAATTCAAAGACCACTCAGCGTATACGTCAATTTTCAGATATTTCTTTAGGATCAATGACAGTTGCAACAAAGATAAAATAACTTTTTTTTATTTTTAATGAAACTTGTTATTAAAAAATTGTCATTTTGTTATCACATAATGTTCTATAAAATTATGTTTAATCATAGAAAATAAATAAATTACATTTTGTAATAAAACTGTAATAAATATAAAAATAATATAATAAATATAAAAAGTATAAATATAATATAATATAATATAATAAATGTAATAAGTAATGCATGTATAGCAAATAGTGTATATTGATCGATTGCATCTCAGAAGTACGTTTTATTGTATTTTCTCGCAAGCTTTTTCTAATCATTGAGTATAAACGAAAATTCGTTACGAAATATATAACATTAATTAACGAATCGGCAAATGCAATTTCAAAACATTTCGTATAAATGTCACAGAGTTATCGCGAAATACGTTTTAAGAAATATTGATTTAACAAACTTCAAACAAAATCTACTTTTGAAAAAAATTTATAATTGTATTCATTACAGTTCGTATTGTAAAAAAATATGCACTTTTTTCCATTAATTTTCCCACTTTAATCCATGATTTAACAAATTAAAAAAATGCGTATGTTGAACGAAAGGTATATCTATAAGTCTTACGTAATAAATACAAAACATACGCATACTGAAGATAGAAATTAATATCAGAAAACTTTCGCACTGTACAATCAAATCTCCCACTTTTGATAGCAACTGTACACGGCATCAAGCTCAAGAAAATCAGTATGTAAATTATTAGCAAACGTTTTCATTACCTGCTGTTAAGTACAAGCTTAGTCTTAAGCCTGATCACCTGAATATAAGCAGGAGCGACACATAGAATTGAAAGTTGTTAGACAAGTATAATTTAAAATAAGTTATAAAGAAACCATAGTAAACGCGCTTTCAAGCAGCGTTCTTCCGCAAATATACATGTATATATATATATATCATAAACAGTTTCGTAAATCTTAATCATATGAATACAAAATATAAGATATGCTATTGTGAACTAAAGTAAACAAAGACTATAGCTTTGAAATTAATACATTACTTAGTGTTTGGCGCTCACCAAACTGTAGATAGATGCATGTATCATACTTAA
>NW_020227690.1:0-9435 GCF_003070985.1 Temnothorax curvispinosus
AATGCATTTGATTCTTTCGGAAAGTAAGCGTGGAATATTTCTAATTTCTCTTCCCATGTGTTACATTTATCCAGCTCTAAAACAAGCTACAAATAACAATATATTAGCATTTTATGCAATTAATGAGAAACATGCTAAACTAAAAACACTGCAATATGAAATAGTACAATTTTCTAAATGTTGGCAAAATTTTTCGATATTTTTGTTTTTTTCATTACTAATTTCTAAAACTCCTTCCATAATCATTAATACTCGTTTATTATGTTCTCTATTTCTAAAATTATTGCTATTATTTAATTATCATTTTTATACGTCTTTGGATATAATAAAAAACATTACAATCGTTGCAAATTTATTATTAATTTTGCTTATTCAACGGTATAATCTGTAGTCTAATATATTTTACACACACACACACACACACACACACAACACAGTATATGAAATCTTAAAGAATATAATATTTATATTATGATGTTATAAGTTATTTTATGTGTATGATCTCATTTTATCCCGGTAAAAAATTTTTTATATAAAAACATTAAATATATATGTATAATCATATAATATTATATAAAATATTATATAAAATATGTCCATATATGTCCACGTGTGTCTATATATGTTATTTTTTCTCTTGTATAATCTCTGTTCGTATGTACATACAAGAAAAATAATAAGAAAAAGAATTAGAAAATAATTAAAAGGCTAATTTTTGCATTGTTTTTTAATTGTTTTTGCATTGTTCATTTATTTGCCTATATATAATTATATATAATCATATATAAATTTAATAATAGTGTATATAAAATATGATTATATATGAGCAAATTTTTCACATTTGCACTTATTTTATTTTTTTGTAAAAAGCAATGCAAAAATTATCCTTTTAATTATTTTCTAATTTTTTTTCTTATTATTTTTTTTGTACATACGAACAGAGATTATACAAGAGAAAGAAAAACATAGTATGGACATATATGGACATATTTTATGTAACATTTTATATAACATTATATGATTATATATATTTAGATATGTTTTTATATAAAAATTTTTTTACCGGGATTTAAATTTATTTAACCTTATATAAATTTAAATAAAATAAGATCATATATATAATATATTTTGCAATAAAAACTCAAAGTACATTTTCCATAATTTACTAACCATTTTCTGGTTAACTGCAGTGTACATTTCCAACACAGAAAGTAATATCATATTTTGTAATTCATGTTGCGAAATGCAGGAATAATATTGATTAAGCCAAAATTTCATTTGATCAGGGGCTCCATCTATCAGTATTAACCGTCCTGAGAAATCATTAGCTTCCAATAATCTTGCTAATTCGATGGCAATTAAGGATCCAAATGAATAACCCACTATTAAAAATTCCTTCTGATCTTTCATTTTCTTTAATATGTGCTAAGAAAATAAATATGAATGTTGTATATAAAAGACTTGTAGTTGTTAGATATTACTTATATGTATCTATGTATATACATATAAATTAATTATTAAATAATGAAAATTAAAATAAAAAGTTTAAATAATTTACGACTTCGTACAGGCAGTAAATAAGCGGCTAATTTCATCACTGAACAACTTTGACCTGAACTTTGAATATTAAGTGTATTATGTTGCAAACACGTTGTTGAAGATTTAATTCTTGATGCTATTGATTTATATACGCTTAAAGATCCTTCGATTCCTGGTATGAGAAATACATTGTCCCCATCAACCTCCTTTTTTGTAGCAAGTTCTACAAGAATATTTGGAACAAAGTCTGAGTTGGTTATTTTTCGAATCAGCATGTCCAAACCTCCCTTATTATTTGTATCAATTTTATTCATGTCGTCCGTTGTTCTCAGCTCGACTGTATCTGTCATTTGTTTGAGTTTAGCGAAAGTAAGATTTCGGATATCTTGCGCCGTCAAAAAGACATCGAACTCTCTTTCTAATGTCTGCTTAATTTCTACTGCCATCATTGAATCCATACCCACCTCGGCCAGAGATATGTTTTGTGCTATTGTGTTTACATTTTTCAATCCTATTTCAAATTGAATTAAAAATTAAAAATAAATTTTATGTTATTCTGTGTAATATCTTTTAAAATAGTATACTAGTGATATACTTTCTATAAAGACTTCAGGGATTTTTATTATATTAGCTGCTTAAAAAATTGCTTACCCATGATATGAACAATTGTTTCATAAATATTCATTGATCCACTGATATTTGCACCTTTTTCAGCAACAACCATACTGCTTACGACAGGGTGGTCTTTAAGCAAGAATACTTCTAATGTATCCAAACAGGAAGATATTCGTTGTTGCAATGTACCTCCAATAACCAATTCCTTATTTTCTTCTTGCATATCTGCTACGAGTCCGACATCACCAATAGCACCCCACTGTATCGCTAAACCATGTAATCCTTCTTCCATCCTCTTTTCACAGATTCTCTCCATTACGGAATTAGCCATCCCATAATTTGTCTGACTTGCGTTTCCTCTTCCACATGATACGGAGGAAAAAACGACAAAATGTCGAAGTTGTGGACAGATTATTCTCGACAATTCATCCATTTTCTTCGTCATCCATGCTTTTGATTTGAATGAATCCTCGAACGTATGCGGTGATTGATTTTGAAATATACAATCTTTTAAAACAACTGCAAGATTAAATATAGCGTCCACTGGTGCTCTTTCCTCAGCAATTTTTAATATAGATTCACAATCTTCATGTTTCAAATTATCATCGATTGTAACTATCTGTACATTTACGCCGTAAGATTGCCATAGCTTTACTCTTGATTGCTGATAACCTGTTCTAATCCCGGTTCGTGATGTCAAAACCAGATTTTTTGCACCTCGAAGAGTCAACCAGTTTGCTAATTCTAAACCAAAACCGCCTAGTCCACCCAAAATGACATAACATTTATGTTCCAAACAATAATATTGCGGGTGAACAAGTAGAGGAGCATCCAAAGGCTCATTTTCTTCCTGAACTTTTATTATTATCTATAAATAATCAGTTAATTAAAATACAATATTATTATAAAGCAAAACATAATAAAACAAAAGTTTTATCTTTTCTTTTCTTAGATATTAATATTATTTTGTATTTTATTATTAATTTTAATTGCATTTTATGATTTAATTTTGTTATTACAAGGAATAACATTTATTTATAATTTAGACAGGAGCGAACAAAACTACGTTACTCTTTAATAATAATAAAGGATGTCGAAACGTTACTCATTAATGCAAATTATATTAATGTAAACATAATTTTGTCAATAATATCTCCAAAAAAAATAGTCAATAAATCATAATTTAGCAAATTTAATTTAACTAAACATTTGTTACTATCTTTACGATTAATTAAATTAAAAGAATGTTCCACATGACTTAATAATTAATATAATTAATTATTTCTATATCTTAAAATGATCGTACTTTGCCAATATGTTTTCCAGTGGCCATATATCTAAATGCAGCTTCTACCTCATTTCTTTTGAAGACTGTTCTACTTAGCGGTTTAATAATGCCTTTTTCTAAACTTTCTCCGATTCCTTTCCACACTTTTATTTTTCGTTCTGAGTGTTCAAAAAAGAATCTGTCTAATAAAATAGCATAGAAACTGATGCCTTTAGAGAAGGCAGATGTATCCAACGGATTATTAGAAACCATATCAAATTTTCCAATCTCTAGAAAACGGCCACCATTGGCTAAGCAGCGAACAGATGCTTGCAATTTCTCTTCGGCTAAGGAATTTAACACGATATCCACCCCACGACCTCCTGTACGCTGCATAATCATTTGTTCAAAGCTTGTATCCCGAGAGTTTCCGATATGATCTTCGGGAATAGAGGAAAACGTTTCTCTTATAAATTGCCGTTTCTCAACAGTTCCAACTGTCGTAAACACTTCGCAACCTTCGTGAAGCGCAAAATGGATCGCAGCTTGGCCAATGCCTCCAGTACCAGAATGGATTAAGACTTTATCTTCTTTTTTCATTTTACCCTTTACATACAAGGCATAGTAGCACGTGCTGTACACACACGGAACCGTTGCTGCGTCTTCCATTGTCCATTCGTCGGGTACTTTCCAACTAAGATATTTATCGGGCACGCATATGTTCGTTATTCCTCTAAACATAACAATTTTTAGAAGCATTAGAAGCATATAATTTTGTGTTATATCTGACGTACTTTTCACATAAATAAAATTTAATCTGATACATTTTTAATTAAATATTAAATTTATACTAGTAAATATGAATAGTTTTTTTAATTAAGTGAATATTGATAGAGAAATTCATCATTTTACCCATATAAGGACATTCCCATTAATCTCTGTCCATGTATATCAAATCCAACATATTCCAAGCCGAGTGAATCAGATGAATTGTTAAAATATAATGCCATAGTTTGGATTTTACCAGTAGCCAACATAATATCTTTAAAATTTAGAGGCGCATAAATTACATTAACGAGATCTTCACGCTTAATGTGAGAAGGTATATGGTATTGCATCCAGCAAAGAGTAGTCAAATCTCCTTGTACCTGTTATAAATAAATATAAATAATTATTTATCAAGAGACACAGTAGTATCTTACGTCAAGTCTACGCGCACTAAAACACATACATTGTAATTATATTGTGATTTATATCATATCCTCTTGCATTCATTTTATAAACATAATGAATATAAGAAATAAATATTTATTTCAAAATTTAAGTATTATTACTTTCAAAAATCTTTAAGAACAAATTTTACATTTAGAAAAAAATATATTATATAAATTTAATAAATTAATAAGTATAATAAATTATAAGAAAATAAAAAATAAATAACAAAAATATTGAAACATATTCAACTTATTTCAATTAATAAACTATATATTTTTAAAATTAAGCGTTCGACAGTTAAAAATATAAAAAAAGAAAAACGTAATAAAACATTGTTATTATTATACTATTTTACACATCAGATCTCTTTATTATAGAGCATATAGACACATTGCAAGTAGGTACAATAATTATATTTGATTTTACTGGCAACTACAAATTCGCGCTAGTTTATTAGGCATATCAAATCTCTAGACACGCGCGGAGGACGCGTCTACTTGGCGTCCTTTTTTATTTTTTTAAAAAGATAATTTTGTATAAATAATAAAATTTATAATAAAATTTTTTTAACGCACCAGCTGTTTAACACAAGCACTTTGTACGAGTTTTTGTTCCAACGATGGTAATGGAAAATGTCTGTATGATCCCCAAATGTTACCGGAACGTATAACGTTGATGGGTAGGTCCAATTGCAACTGCTTCATGTACAATGGTTCTTGCAAGGAAAAACCAGGCGCTTTGTTATCTTGAATAAATACGCTTCTAATTATTTCGCCTCCAGGTTCTTTTCGCAAACAATTAATAAGACCGAGCAGCCCGCATTCGAAATCTTTTTCTGCGACGAGTATGATCCTTGTATCTGTACTAGTCTCGTTTTGCACACTCATTATTGATTTCAGTTTATCTATCCACGTAAACTCGTAATTGTTCACATGTACAATCCGCTGGTTTCTTGCAATATTTTGCGTTTTTCTTAATAATAAAAGCGTCTTTTTATTTACTTGTTTCTCCAGTATAATATCCAAATTATATATTTTCAGACATGAATAATCGTAGACCGAACCGGATTTCTCTAGGGTCAGTAGAAAACCTTGCGGCATTAACAAAGATAGCAACTGTTTATATAATTTCTTACTTTTTTTTGTCAAAATATCGAAACCAAAGATCATTAAACAATTCTCGTCTTTCGACAACTTAGTAATCTCCGTTGTAGAAATGTTGTCGGGTAAAAAGATATTTGGGAATTTCTCTTGAGTCGTCACGAGTCTAGTGTGATGTCGAATCTGCGGTAAATCATTTAAGATTTTACTAACAAGTGGAGAATTTAAATCTTCTGGTGTCACTTTATCACTGTCATCGACAAATTCGATAATTTTAACATTTATCATATTGTAACATTCGAGTGCAATATGCACCGACATTCTTACTGCATCTTGTAACGACATAGTTTCTAAATCACGATGAGCAACAAATTTATATTCTTCAAGAACGGTGTTAACTGTTTTTTGTCGTTGAAATATAGGTGTTGCCACAATGCCACAAATTTCTATTCCTCCGGATATTACAACGTCTAGAGACTTGTAATGACGAATAGAGAATTCTGCAATGTAGCACAGTAAAAAGAAATTAATTTATCGGATCATGAAATTGATTTGCTTTTGGTTGTATTATATCATACTTGTGTTACTTACGTCTTTTTTCAACTGGGTAATCTTGAAAACGTTTCATTAACTGCATGTGATATTTTGGATCAATTGTCAGCTTGCGGATTTTTGTTGGAACCAAAAGGCTTCTCAAATTTTTTCCTAAAATCTTCATTTGTAACATACTATCCATAAATGTTATCCAATTATATGTCCAGGCGATATGACCGTTTGATCCTGTAACGGATGCGCTTTTTAATCCACGAAATACGCCGGTGTATTGATAACCACGAAGTCTTAATTCTTTATAGATGTCTTTTCTATTCATTTCTTCTTCATCATCGACATATTCAGCCAGATTGGCAGATATCTTTTCATTTTCAATATTGGTTGGAATTCGTACTATTCCAGTAACAACAATACTATCTCCTTCAATTATTTCGAACCTGTTGCTACCTAGAGAGATAGGAATATAAAATTTTTAAACATAACATATTATATAAACATAACATATAAATTCAGCGAATGCGAAACTGTCGACAAGAATATGGATAGCTTATAAAAGTTAAGGAGCTTCCCTAGTGTGACAGGGCCTAAAATGAATGATTTTTAAAAGGAAAACGATAAAGCCAATTGATGAACAACTTTTCCCACATATTTTACTATATTTTAAGAGTGCATACAAATTTTTTCAAAATTTTATATCTGTTATTATTAAGCTCGTGCCAGCCATTTTTTTGGAGCGCCGCGAAAAAACGGTGACCACGATTGCAGCCGTTGTAGTTATCTGAAACAAAAAAGCAAAAGGATTCTTAATCTACTTGAGTGTGGCTATCGTCTGAATCAAAATCATGAAAAAATATTGAAAATTTAAAAAATTATAGCGATTATAATTATTTTCGTCTTTTTTAGCAGACGTTTTTTAGCTATAATTTTTTAAATTTTCAATATTTTTTTTATGATTTTGATTTAGACGATAGCCACACTCAAGTAGATTAAGAATCCTTTTGCTTTTTTGTTTCAGATAACTACAACGGCTGCAATCGTGATCACCGTTTTTTTCGCGGTGCTCCAAAAAAATGGCTGGCACGGGCTTTAATAACAGATAAAATTTTGAAAAAATTTGTATGCACTCTTCAAATATAGTAAAATATGTGGGAAAAGTTGTTCATCAATTGGCCTTGTCGTTTTCCTTTTAAAAATTATTCATTTTTAGGCCATGTCACACTAGGGAAGCCCCTTAATGCGTAAAAAAATTCTGTATCTTTTATTATTATTAGTTATTCTTAATCAAAATTTCTGCACTTTAAATACAGCATGAAAGAAAAGATATTTCTTAAAATTTAATATTTAAATGAGGAAATAAATTTTTGTGTAATGATATTACCTTCCTGGATCGAAAGAGTTAATTCGACTTCATTATGTTGTGATAGTACTGTAGCACGAATGAAATTAATGTCCTCAAATACAACTGGTACATTGGTATGATCGTGCTTTCTCAACGATGCAATCATGTTCCAGAGAAGGAAAAGATATCCCGTAGCCGGAAATAAATTTTTTTCGTTAATAACATGGCCCGTTAAATATACAAATGTCTCATCAGTTATATCAATGTTGACAACTATTTCTCTTTTGTCTATTATATCTTGTTCATTGTATTTAAATACATAGAAATCTTCCGTATGATCCCATCTATAAACATTATTAAAACTCATTATGTAAGAAAATTATATATAAATTAGTTGTCTATTTGTTTCCGAAATTGATGTAATGTTTGATTTCTGATCCTATAAATATTATAATTTATTTCTCATTCTTTGTGATAGGTATAAAACAATTGGCATATACTTAGTTTCTTTGTAAAGTTCCCGTAACCATTTTTTTATAAAGTATGCTAATGATGCTATTTATTAGACAATATGCATGTTATGTACTGTATACTATATACTATTATGTACTATATACAGTGATTACAGGAAATTTCTTTGTTCAGACCTATTTCATTATTAATGTAAAATTATAACTTTTTATTAAGCATATCATTAACCTTATCATAATTCAAAGAATGAAGCAACGTGTTGTTACACGTTACATGGCATACTCCCGCTTATGTTCCGACAGTTAATTGCCAATCAGTTTTTTGCTAAACGGCTATTAGTTCTGTGAAGGAAATTTAGACAGTATATAAAGATGTTAATTCAATAGGCTGTTGTAGGACAGTGGATTTCGATAAAATTGGCTGAAACTTCGGAAATAGATAGTTTATGCGATGCTGATCAAAAGTTATAATAGGCAAGATTGACAATAACCGATAGTTTATTATCCGACATGAGCCTTCAAAAGTCAAAATTGTGTTATTTTAGTACTATTGTAGAACAGTATAAGTATATGCGGGATTCTTTCTGTTATCTCCTACGATTTATCCGTTTTTCGGGAAGAGATGTTAAGCCGTTGGTCCAAAGAGTTAAGTGAGAGGAGAAGGGTAGTGATGGATGAGAATTGGGGAACCCTGCGGGGATCGATTAAAAACTTCCTACGATTTATTCATTTGTGCATAAACGTAGAATATGAATACCTTATGAGAGAAGAAATCATTGGGGTACCGCGGCTTACAGGAAATTCCACTGTCGGATAGAGATTTGCAATCTGTGGTTGCAATCCTGCGTTATAAAGTTTTCCGATTGATTCTAAAAATATCTCACCATTAACATCTTCGGGCCCTTCATATAACGCTACATTTGTTACTGTAGAGCACAAATAATTGTTTAAAATGTGTTGAAGAATGTTCTGAGGCGATATCTCTATTGTCATTGTATCACTTGGAATCAAACTTATTGCCTTTGTGAATAGTACCGGAGATAATAAATAATTCGTATAATATTTTGAACATAAAGGTAAAGATAAATTAGAATAGTGGTTAGCGGATGTTGTTAACCATTTTGAGCTGCGAAATTTTTTTTGTGGTAATATTCGGTTCAAGTATTCTTCGGACTTAGTTACAGCAGGTTTGATGTAACGACTATGAAAAGGTATATTACCACAAGAAATTTCTTTTACAGGAATGTTATTAGCCTAAAAAAAATGAACAAAAACGTATTGTTAATTATTATTCATCGAAATACTAATACTAATTATTAAGTATTTATAATATACGTG